>NW_027095707.1:187229-487229 GCF_036850995.1 Saccopteryx leptura | reverse complement strand
CAGGCTGGAGCTCCCTCAGAAGAATGCTGTCTCCTGGCTGCAGGGGGACTGCTGGGTGTGCTTTATCTGGACCCCCTATGGGAGGAAAGGTCCGATCCATGTGTTCCCTGAGAAGGTGGTGAAGTAAAGACAGAAAGGGGAGGTAGGTGGCAAGAGGAGGGGGGTTGACAAGTAAGTTGTGATTGATTAGGAATGGTCCACCATAAACCAGCTCAAAAGGGCTGAGTCCAGTGGGGTTTCACAGGGTTGCCCTGATTCTGGTGAGTGCCAGGAAAGCCTGGTCTCAATGGGAAGTTTAGTTAGACTCTTCAGGATGCCATGAGCCCCTTCCACCTTACCCAATGATTGAAGGTGATAGGGTATGTGGAGCTTCCAGTTGATGTTGAGAGAGTTGGCAACCTGCTGGACTATTTGGGCAGTGAAGGCCAGGCCATTGTCTGACTGGATGGTAGTCACCAATTCAAATTGCGAGATGATATGTTCAACAAGAATGGAGGCAACAGTGTCTGCCATCTCTCATGAGGTAGGAAAGGCTTCTATTCACCCTGAAAAGGTATCAACAAAAGTTAAGAGATAACAGAGTTTTTGTGAGGGGGCATATGAGTGAGGTCAATTTGCCAATCCTGGCCTGGCATGTGTCCCCTCAGTTGATGAGTAGGGAAGTGGGGGTGAAGTCCCCCTTGTGTAGAGGTTTTGGAACAGATAGTGAATGCTGTGTGTACCTTTCCAATAGTGTGCTGGAGGCCTGGGAAGAAAAACAGTGGTTGCAAGAACCGATAGAGAACTTTGGGCCCTATGTGTAAGGAACAGTGAATATCAGACAGGAGAGTTTCAGCCTGTACTTTTGGTAAGGCAATTCTATCTCTTGAGAAATATTCATTCCTGGTTGCATACCTCCTTTCTGCAGAGGGTCTGTTCTTCCTCAGGAGTGTAGGAAAGTTTCAAGGAGGTGGAGAGACACATGAGATGAGTGCGGTTGGCTTTTCAGGATGAGGTATTGAGCAGCTGCATCAGCCTGAGTTTTCCCAAGGCCATTGGGTCTTGAGGTTTGATGGTCCCTACAGTGTACCACAGCCACCTCAGTGGGAAGCTGTAATGCCTGAAAAAGTTTAGAAATGAGGGTAGCATTGATTATGGGAGAGCCCTTGGTAGTGAGAAAGCTCCTTTCCTTCCAGAGGGCAGGGTGGCTGTGGTTTATAAGAAAAGCATATTTAGAGTTAGTAGATATAGTAACACATTTCCCCTGAGCCAGAGTGAGTGCCCACGTGAGGGCCAATGACTGAGGGAGTAGGGCCTGACTAGAAAGGGGCTTAAGAACACAGCGGAGAAGGGAGGGGCCCCTGGTCAGCAGGGGAGGAGAAAGAGGGACTGGTATTTGCAGGTGAAGGAGAAACAGGATCCAGCGAAGGAAGTGGAAGAGCCGGAAAGGACAGAAGGATTCATGCAGGAGGGAAGAGAGTTCCTCAGGGGAGTCAGCAAAGGAGGAAAGAACAGGATGTGGAAGGTTTAGCTGAGGTTTCTCTGGATAAAAGGACCTGCACTGTAGAGCAGCTGGCACAGAGATTAGGATGGGAGTGCAAATGCCAGAAGCCCTGAAAATAAGGGATCTCCAAACATTTCCCAGATTTTGGCAATAGTTAAATTGGTGAGGGTGTTAAAATAGAAAGTCCCTTCAGGAGGCCACCTGGTTCAATTATCCAGTGGGTTCTCTGCCCCGGCCATATCGGAGAAGAAAATTAGTTTCTTCTTCTTTAGAGAGGGAGATTCTGGATAAGGCACTCCAAAAGTGTTTTTGAGTCAGGTTTAGATTCCTGTGCCTCTATGGCCACCCTCAGTCTTGGAGTGGTCAGTGATGAGAATTGGCTTCCTGCAACACAAGCTCTGGCAACCAGATGGTTAGGTAGAGTGGGAGTATCCAGGACATCTTCACGAACACACATGCACTCGGAACGGATAAGAGGTCCCTGACGCAGCTGCGATTACAGACAGGGAGCCTCGGAGAAAAGAACTGAGGGGAGGCTGGAGGCAGGGGACTGATAGATACATGAATTCCAACTGCCGTTTTGCTGTTTCACTTGGCTGCCTGACCCCACCCTTAATTACCAGACAATAACCCCTGCCATCTCATTCTTACAGGGACTTATCGCACAATGTGCCAAAGTGAGTGGGAGGTCAGAGGTCCTGGTTCTTTCTCAGGAGGGGAGGGGAGAGGAGCAGCCCCAGCGAGCATCAAGTTCCTCCCAGGTTTTAGCACCAAATGTAAGGTATTTTCCCCACCAAGGAAGAAAGAAGGGCATAGCCACAAAGTGTGGAATAGAAGAGCTTTATTTATTAGAGCGCTTCCTGGACGAAGTCCTCTGGTCCGCAAGACTGGGTCCAGAGAAGTCACGTGGATTCTCTGGTGGTGGGGGGCAGGGGGGGTGATGAAGGTAATTTATAGTGTTGGTAGGGTGGTTGGGTTGGTATGACGTAGCAAAATTTCTTTGCCTGAAAGACAGTCGTTCTGTTTCAAAGGGCTCTGGGCCCTTTCTTTTTGGTGGGCATGGATGTGGGTGGTTCCAGCCAAAGTTCCCAGGCCTGGTTCCTCACATGTCCTTCCCCCATTGCCAACCAACCTCACAGTGTCTTTCCTCTGGTGGTGATTGGTCTCAGTACTAATAAGTAGAATCCACATAGCCCCTTCCAGAGTAGTCTCAAAGAGTCTGCCAGCCCTGCTGTTAAGCAGGAGTGTCACACTGCACGGGGAAGTCGAATTGGGGATCCCTGATCTATGTAAAGCCTGTGCTCTACTGGGACAGGGGGTCACTTCTCTAGGAAGCCAGAGTCTCTCTGAGGAGGACATGGACAAAAAGGGGCCACATGCTGAATCTGACAAGCTCAGGGGAGGCCTGCATGGTGGCCTTACAAACTCAGAGACCTAAAATAACCACACAGGATGGTCTGAAATTAAAACTTTCTAACTTAAAGCAAGCAGTTCATGGTAAGTAGTCATGTCTAGAGAGGTATTTTTTTCTAGCAAAGGTCAAAGGCTTACTTTATGTGAGCCTGTCTGTTGTCTTTTGCATCTACAATAATGTACCTGATAATGGCACCAGAGAAAACTCAGGTCCAAGGGGGCTTCTCAGGTGAAATAGAATTCAGGTGAGAGATAGGGTGCAGTGTTCAAGCAAAGCAAGCAGTTTATTAAGCAAAGCTGAGCACTTGGCACAAGACACGAATGGGCAACTCAGCTCGTCTAAGCACCGCTACCTGTCTTAGAGATCATATACTTTTTAACTGTAACTTCCAAGGTTGCCCTTCACTGATACTCTGACTAATGTACAGTATTTCAAGGCTGTTTGGACCTTTGGTGATTTTATTCTGGTAGACAGTGTGATTGCTGACCCCCCTCCTTCAGTGGATGAGATAAACCCCCTCTGTTTCCCCTCCCCTTTTCCTGCACTGATGCCTGTCTATCCTATCTAACAATAGCACCCCTTTGAAATGTAAGGGTAATATTTTCCTGCAATCCTCAGAGCAAGCATATCAGCAAAGCAGAAGCCAGCCACCCACATTATTGTTATTATTACAGTCCTTGTTAGCTATTTTATTCCTGTCCATGTAAAAGAAATTTCAGTATATACATTTTTACTTTTACTCAGTGCCACAGATTTCTCAGCTTTGCCTTCTGGTTCTCGGCTTCCCTAATCTATCACTAATCAATTTCATATACCCCCTCCCTGTTTTCTACTTCAAATCTGATGTACAAAATACAGGGCAAAACGCCATTTTTCCAGATCATTTTTTCAATCCGCTGAGACTTTGATTACCAGCAATTGTCGACAGTTTGGCTAAAATAAACTCATAAATATTTTATAGGTCTGGACGTTGCTTAAGTTGACAAGGGAGACCAGGGGGAGGGGGAAGGCTCCCTGCCCTCAGTAAACGTCTCCACAGAGGGGCCACCCCTCCCTCCGTGGAAGGAGAGCCACTCTACAGAAGGGAGGGCCCCCTCACTCGGAAGGTCACCAAATCCAAGGAGGGAGACCCTCTGCAGGGAGTTATCCCCTCTCTGGGGAGAAAGCTCCTGTCTAAGGCAAGGCTGGAGTTCCTTTCCAGGGACTGATCCCGCCACAGGGAGGTGTCCTGCCCTGGACGTCCACTCCCAGCTTCGTCCCACGCCAGCACCACGCGATGCCCGCGTCCTGCCCCACACCTTTGCGCCTCAGGCCTTCGCGCCCTCGCTGCCCCACCCACCCCTCATTGTCCCCCCCGCACTGCCGCCGCCGGCCCCTGCCAGCCCGCACCGCTGCCCGCACCGCGTGGTCTCCCCCGCTCCGTGTACAGCTGAAGCCCTGCCCCACGCACTGCGCCCAGCCAAGAGCCCCGCCCCCGCACTGTCCATGCCCCTCGCAGTCCACCCCCCGCCATCGTTTCCGCCCCATGCCATGCCTAAAACAGAAGTGTGCAAAGAAATTCAAAGTGAAGAAATGGGAACAGACACGTCTGTGATGCAGAACTACCTTGACAGTTTCTGGCTTCATGCACCCACACAGCAGCAGAGGAGATAACTTTCTGGCGACTCTTACCTAGCTGTTATTCTCAAGATGCACACGAGGTGGCAGCAGAGAAGCGCGCTTGGAACACATTTACCAGTGACCATACAGTGTTGTGAAGCAAGTTGCAACAAACTTCAAACCTTTGAAATGATAGAAAGCATGTTTCTGGTCATTACACTTAATCTATAAATCAGTAATAGAAACTAACTAGAAAACCCTTACTTTTTTAAGTTAAGAAATTCACTCCTAGATGACGTCAGAGTAATGGCGGGGTAGGAAGCGATACCGATAAATCTCCCCCAAAACTCAACAAGATCTTCAACCAGAAACAGAAAAACCTATACTTGGAGCTTCCAGATGCTTCGCAATACACCCAAAGGTATGATTGAGTGAAAAATTGGCTAAATATATAACCAAACCCCGAAGGAAATAGGGAGTAAGAAATGCTCCGCCTTCCTCACTAACCTAAACAGGGCGGCTTTCTCTGGTAACTGTGAATATAGAAACTGAGGCGGGCAAAGGGGGTGAATACATCCAGGCCGTGACAGAAACGGCCGAACCAGGCTGTGGCACGGAGATCCAAGCCAAGGAAAATCTGATCCTGTGGCAACCCGGGCAATACAAGCTAACACTCGCGCCAAACCCAAACAAAGAAAGACAAGCGGCGCAGACATTTTACCCGATCTCCTGGTTGGTGCGCAGTTAGTGGGCGAGAGATTTCTTCCTAAGCCCCGGAAGTGGGTGCCCCTGTTGCCCCACGGAGAGGCAGGATCAGAGGCCTTTCTGTGGGCCGAGGGCAGAGTCTCTGGGCAGCCCCAGCGCCCTGGGAAAGCCACGCATGGGAGGGAGTGAGAACTAATTCCAATGGTGGAGATTTTCCTTGCCGGAGGGTGTTTCACTCAGAGGGAAAGCGGCCGGCCTCATATCCTGGTTTGCGCGTGCAGATAGGGAGTGAGCGATTCCTCCGAGTGCCTAGGCAGTGCGCGCCGGTGTTATCGCACAGAGGGGAGGAGTCAGGGACCTTTGTGTGGGCCAAAGCGGAATCTCGGACCGCCCCAGCGCCTTGCAAAAGCCGCGCACGGGAACGGAGCGAGACTCAATTCCAACGCTGCAACTTTTCCCTGCGGTTGGGGGTTTCACTCAGAGCGTGAGACTGCTGGCCGGATATCCTGGTCTGCGCGCGCAGCCAGTGAGTGAGAGTTTCCTCCAAGCGCCCCAGAAGTGGGCGCCCGCTTGTGTTACCGGACAGAGTGGCAGAGCCAGAGGTCTTTGAATGGCCGGAAAGCCCGCCTGATTATGCTAGCAGCTCTGACTGACTGAGCCTTACCCAGAGCCCTGTGCTGAGTGGAAATAGAGTGGGGAGTTGCCAGCTCTTTGAGCCTCTTACTATCCAGGCAGAGGCAGCAGCAACCCCATAGCTGGATTATCAGGCTACTAATTGAGGAAGGAAAGACTAGGAGAAAGGCTCCAGGAACACGGACTCTCTCACTGTCGGAGCCTATAAATGCTAATAGCCTTGACTGCCAACGAGACTAAAGCACAATACATGACATTGCCATAGAGACTTATCAACTGCAAACCTCCACCTGAGCGTGGCAAAGGGGCAGAACCCGGGGTACAGAGTCACCGACCAGGAAGAGGGAGAGAAAAGTAAAAGCAAGAAGATAACCTCTCAAAATCAAGAATAATCTGCAGACTTTATAACCTATCCCATTTTATTATATTTGTTCGTTTGTTTCTCTTATCTTCATTCTTGATACTTTTTTTTTCCTCCTCCAATTTGGCCGATTAACTCTCTGCCGGTCTTACTCTCTCCTCTCCTTGAACTACACTACCCATAAGTGTTACATCTCCCATTATCTTTTCTCTTCTCTTCCTTTCTCTCTATGAGGGTTGCACTCCAAAACCCTTAACTCTCTCTCTCTCTCTCTCTCCTTTCTTTTTTCTTCTTTTAGTGGTTCTCTCTTTTTTTTCTCTCTCTCTCTTTCTTTTCTCCCTCTATATTAGTTTCTTCCTTTCTCCTTTACATCTCCTCTCATTCAAACCTCAATAACAAACAAATTATCTTATCTGGGACTCAAACTTATGTTTGTGGCATTTTGGGGGGTTTTTACTTCACCTTTTTAACTCACTAGCAGTGCTCCCATCCCTGGCTCTCCATATTATCTAGTTCTTGTTCCACTAAATACAATAGTAATTTTTTAACTTGTCCCCCCATTTTTCCATTTTCCTCTTAATCCTCTCATCATAACTCTTAGACAACCAACACCTAAAAGCAAATCATTTTATTCTTGACCCAAATTTTTTCCTTATTTGCTTTTTGTGGTGCATATGCTCTTTTTTTTTTCTTTTTTCTTTCTTTTTTTTTTTTTTTTTTTTTGCCCCTTTATTACTTTTCCCCAATTCAGGCCCTCCATCACAGGCCTTGTTTGTTATAATTCACAGTCCACCACAAGATTTTCTTAAGAAAGAGGGGAGAGGAGAGGAGAGGAAAAAAGGAGGGAAGGAATAATTTCCTTTTTTTTTATTTTTTTTTATTTTTTTTATTTTTTTAAATTTTTATTTTATTTTATTTTTCTTTATTTCATTATTAATTTTTTTTAAAAAAAACAACTCTTTTCGATTTTTTTTATTATTTTTTTAAACTTTTTATTCTTTATTAAATCTCATTAATACTATCAACAAAACCACACTCAGATGACATTAAGGAAGAGAAAATCGAATATCATGGATACAAAAGAAAGAGAGGTAACACAGCTAGATGAGGAAAAATCTATGGAGAAAAAATTTAATATATTGGAAACCTTGGAGCTAAATGACAGAGAATTCAAGATAGAAATCCTAAAAATCCTCGAGATATACAAGAAAACACAGAAAGGCAATTTAGGGAGCTCAGAAAACAACTCAATGAACACAAAGAATATATGTCCAAGGAAATTGAAACTATAAAAACAAATCAAACAGAGATGAAAAACTCAATTCACGAGCTGAAAAACGAAGTAACAAGCTTAGCTAATAGAACAGGTCAGATAGAAGAGAGGATTAGTGAAATAGAAGACAAGCAACTTGAGGCACAACAGAGAGAAGAAGAAAGAGACTCAAAAATTAAAAAAAATGAGATAGCCCTACAAGAATTATCTGACTCCATCAAAAAGAATAACATAAGAATAATAGGTATATCAGAGGGAGAAGAGAGAGAAAATGGAATGGAGAACATACTCAAACAAATAATAGATGAGAACTTCCCAAGCCTGTGGAAAGAACTAAAGCCTCAAGTTCAAGAAGCAAACAGAACTCCAAGTTTTCTTAACCCCAACAAACCTACTCCAAGGCATATCATAATGAAATTGACACAAACCAACAGCAAAGAAAAAATTCTCAAGGCAGCCAGGGAAAAGAAGAATACAACATATAAAGGAAGGCCCATTAGATTATCATCAGATTTCTCAGCAGAAACTCTACAAGCTAGAAGAGAGTGGACCCCAATATTTAAAGTCCTGAAAGAGAGGAACTTTCAGCCACGAATACTATACCCATCAAAGCTATCCTTCAAATATGAAGGAGAAATAAAAACATTCACAGATACAGAAAAGATGAGGGAATTTATCATCAGAAAACCCCCACTCCAGGAATTACTAAAGGGGGTTCTCCAATCAGATACAAAGAACAAAAAAAAAAACAGAGCCACAAGTAAAAGCTCCAAGAAGAACACAATAAAACCAAATTTAAACTGTGACAACAACAAAAAGAAAGGAGGGGGAGAAGTTGGAGATTAACAGTAGCAAAGGACGATGGAGTGCAAAAGTACTCACAAAATAGTTCGCTACAATGAACAGGGTAGGGACCCTTTTCATTATTCAAAGGTAACCACCATAGAAAAAACCAGAGAAGCACATGAGATAAAAAAGATAGCAACAGAGGAAAGATGTATGGAATACAACCAAATAAAAACAAAAGATAGAAAAACGAAAGAGAAGGATCAAACAAGACACAAAACTAACAGAAAGCAAGATATAAAATGGCAATAGGGAACTCACAAGTATCAATAATTACACTAAATGTAAATGGATTAAACTCACCAATAAAAAGGCACAGAGTAGCAGAATGGATTAAAAAAGAAAATCCAACTGTATGCTGCCTACAGGAAACTCATCTAAGTAACAAGGATAAAAACAAATTCAAAGTGAAAGGCTGAAAAACAATACTCCAAGCAAATAACATCCAAAAAAAAGCAGGTGTAGCAATACTCATATCGGATAATGCTGACTACAAGACAGGAAAAGTATTCAGAGACAAAAATGGCCATTTCATAATGGCTAAGGGGACACTGAATCAAGAAGACATAACAATTCTTAATATATATGCACCAAACCAAGGAGCACCAAAATATATAAGACAGCTACTTATTGATCTTAAAACAAAAACTGACAAAAATACAATCATACTTGGAGACCTCAATACACCGCTGACGGCTCTAGATCGGTCATCCAAACAGAGAATCAACAAAGACATAGTGGCCTTAAACAAAACACTAGAGCATCTGGATATGATAGACTTCTACAGGACATTTCATCCCAAAGTGACTGAGTATACATTTTTCTCCAGTGTACATGGATCATTCTCAAGAATTGACCATATGTTGGGCCACAAAAACAACATCAGCAAATTCAGAAAAATTGAAGTTGTACCAAGCATATTTTCTGATCATAAAGCCTTGAAACTAGAATTCAACTGCAAAAAAGAGGAAAAAAACCCCACAAAAATGTGGAAACTAAACAACATACTTTTAAAAAATGAATGGGTCAAAGAAGAAATAAGTGCAGAGATCAAAAGATATATACAGACTAATGAAAATGACAATACGACATATCAGAATCTATGGGATGCAGCAAAAGCAGTGATAAGAGGGAAGTTCATATCACTTCAGGCATATATGAACAAACAAGAGAGAGCCCAATGAATCACTTAAATTCACACCTTAAGGAACTAGAAAAAGAAGAACAAAGACAACCCAAAACCAGCCGAAGAAAGGAGATAATAAAAATCAGAGCAGAAATAAATGAATTAGAGAACAGAAAAACTATAGAAAAAATTAATAGAACAAGGAGCTGGTTCTTTGAAAATATCAACCAAATTGACAAACCCTTAGCAAGACTTACCAAGGAATAAAGAGAAAGAACTCATATAAACAAAATATAAAATGAAAGAGGAGAAATCACCACGGACACCGTACATATACAAAAATTATTGTAGAATACTATGAAAAACTTTATGCCACTAAATTCAAAAACCACATGATCTTATCAATAGACGCAGAAAAGGCTTTCGATAAAATACAACACAATTTTATGTTTAAGACTCTCAACAAAATGGGTATAGAAGGAAAATATCTCAACATGATAAAGGCCATATATGATAAACCATCAGCTAACATCATATTAAATGGCACTAAACTGAAGGCTTTCCCCCTTAAATCAGGAACAAGACAGGGTTGTCCACTCTCTCCACTCTTATTTAATGTGGTACTAGAGGTTCTAGCCAGAGCAATCAGACAAGACAAAGAAATAAAAGGCATCCATATCGGAAAAGAAGAAGTAAAGGTATCACTTTTTGCAGATGATAGGATCCTATACATCGAAAACCCCAAAGAATCCACAAAAAGACTACTAGAAACAATAAGCCAATACAGTAAGGTCGCAGGATACAAAATTAACATACAGAAGTCAATAGCCTTTCTATATGCCAACAATGAAACAACTGAGAAGGAACTCAAAAGAATAATCCCCTTCACGATTGCAACAAAAAAATAAAATACTTAGGAATAAACATAACAAAGAATGTAAAGGACTTATATAATGAAAACTATAAACCATTGTTAAGGGAAATCGAAAAAGATATAATGAGATGGAAGAATATACCTTGTTCTTGGCTAGGAAGAATAAATATAATCAAGATGGCTATATTACCCAAAGCAATATACAAATTTAATGCAATTCCCATCAAACTTCCAATGACATTTTTTAAAGAAATAGAGCAAAAAATCATCAGATTTATATGGAACTATAAAAAACCCCGAATAGCCAAAGCAATCCTAAAGAAAAAGAATGAAGCTGGGGGCATTTCAATACCTGACTTCAAACTCTATTATAGGGCCAAGACAATCAAAACAGCATGGTATTGGCATAAAAATAGACACTCAGACCAATAGAACAGAATAGAAAGTCCAGAAATAAAACCACATATATATAGTCAAATAATTTTTGATAAAGGGGCCAACAACACACAATGGAGAAAAGAAAGCCTCTTCAATAAATGGTGCTGGGAAAACTGGAAAGCCACATGCAAAAGAATGAAACTGGACTACAGTCTCTCCCCCTGTACAAAAATTAACTCAAAATGGATCAAAGATCTAAACATAAGACCTGAAACAATTAAGTACATAGAAGAAGACATAGGTACTCAACTCAGGGACCTCGGTTTTAAAGAGCATTTTATGAATTTGACTCCACAGGCAAGAGAAGTGAAGGCAAAAATTAATGAATGGTACTACATCAGACTAAGAAGTTTTTGCTCAGCACGAGAAACTGATAACAAAATAAACAGAAAGCCAACTAAATGGGAAATGATTTTTTCAAACGACAGCTCAGATAAGGGCCTAATATCCAAAATATACAAAGAACTCATAAAACTCAACAACAAACAAACAAACAATCCAATAAAAAAATGGGAAGAGGATATGAATAGACACTTCTCCCAGGAAGAAATACAAATGGCCAACAGATATATGAAAAGATGCTCATCTTCTTTAGCTATTAGAGAAATGCAAATCAAAACGGCAATGAGATACCACCTCACACCTGTTCGATTAGCTGTTATTAGCAAGTCAGGTAACAGCAAATGTTGGAGAGGCTGTGGAGAAAAAGGAACCCTCATTCACTGTTGGTGGGAATGTAAAGTAGTACAACCATTATGGAAGAAAGTATGGTGGTTCCTCAAAAAACTGAAAATAGAACTACCTTATGACCCAGCAATCCCTCTACTGGGTATATATCCCAAAAACTCAGAAACATTGATACGTAAAGACACATGCAGCCCCATGTTTATTGCAGCATTGTTCACAGTGGCCGGGACATGGATACAACCAAAAAGCCCATCAATAGATGACTGGATAAAGAAGATGTGGCACATATACACTATGGAATAGTACTCAGCCATAAGAAATGATGACATCGGAACATTTACTGCAAAATGGTGGGATCTTGATAACATGATACGAAGCGAAATAAGTAAATCAGAAAAAAACAGGAACTGCATTATTTTATACGTAGGTGGAACATAATAGTGAAACTAAGAGACATTTATAAGAGTGTGGTGGTTACGGGGGGAAGGGGGGAATGGGAGAGGGATAGGGGGTTGGGAGGGGCACAAAGAAAACAAGATAGAAGGTGACAGAGGACAATCTGACTTTGGGTGGTGGGTATGCAACATAATTGAACGACAAGATAACCTGGACTTGTTATCTTTGAATATATGTATCCTGATTTATTGATGTCACCCCATTAAAAAAAAATAAAATTATATAAAAAAAAAAAAAAAAAAGAAATTCACTCCTAAATACCCCCCCCCTCAAAATCACAATTCAAGTTACAAAATACTTTAAAATTAATGAAAACAAAAGCTACATAAGAAAACCTATGGCAAAATGTTGTGATAAATACATTTTAGGGGGAAAAACCTTAAAATACACAGCCTTTCCACCCATACTAGGAACCAGGATAGTAAATTAAATCCAGAGAAAGTAAAAGAGAAAAATGTTCACAGAGACATCTAAAGAGTGTATACTGTATTTCCCCATGTATAAGACATCTGTTTTGAAAAACTTGGGGTCTACAAACTGGATGCGTCTTATATAGTGGTTGTAGCTTTTAACTTACATTTCCCGCTTATTCACATTTATTATCTTTTTCTCAAACTTTGGGCCCCCAAATTAAGGTGCATCTTATACAGGGAGGCATCTTATACATGGGGAAATACGGTACTTTACAACCCTACCAATTTTTTTCCTCTTGGGGTGAGATTTTGAAAAACATAATTCATTTCTCTATACAATTTAAGCTTCAGCAACAAAAAAAGCCATTATCATTTTTTTCTATTTTTAAAATTTTAATTATTAATGTTAGAGAAAGGAAGGGGTAGAGACAGACAGATAGAAACATCAATCTGTTTCTGTATGTGCCCTGACCCAGGATCAATCCTATGACATTAGTGTATGGGTGTGATGCTCTAACCTACTGAGCTCTCTGGTGAGAGCAAGCCATTGTCTTTTGGGGCAGGGGTGTAATAGAGAAAGGATGAGGTAATTAAAAAATAACCTATCTGCTGTGGTGACAACACCAGAAGAGTTTTATTTGCTCTTGACAGTCAGGGGCATAAACACTATTTCTAATTTTTTAGCACAAACTGTCCCTTTTCCTAACATGCACTTTTTCTTGTGCTGTGGCAGCAGTCCAGACTGAGAGACCTCCTAAGCTTTGGACATCAGAATTTATCTGAGCCTGGGTCACCACTCATAAGCTAGGTTCTTTTGGTCACAGAACACCTCCCAGGGTATTTGTTTCATCACTTGTAAATTTTCTCAGTTTTATAGCTGAGAACACTCATTACTAAAGGACTGAAACTTAGGCCTCAGCTCTGCCTTCCAAGAAGCTGAGATATTGGACCTCGCCACGATCAATCAAAACTGGGACCAAATGCATTGCACTGCCAAATCCAGTGCTTGTCACAACTTATAATTATTTTATTTATATATATTTTTCATTCTGTCTACCCCATGACAGTGTAGTATTCATAAAGACAGAAAATGAGTCTGTCTCATTCACTATAGGCAACCATGTGTTGAGCACAGTGCCCGACACATAATAGAAGTACTGTAAGGTATTTTCCACCAAGGAAGAAAGAGGAACATAGCCGCCAAGTGTGGAAAAGCAAAAACTTTATTTAGAGCGCATTCCGGGCAAGGTTCACTGGTCCAAAAGACAGGGGCCAGAGAAGTCAGGCAGCTTTCCATGGGGGGGAGGGGTAATTTATAGCATCGGTATGGTGGAGGCGGGTTGATATGACATGGTGAAATTTCATTGGCTGACAGTTGTTCTTTTTCTTTCTTTCTTTTCTTTTTTTTTATTAAGGGGTTACTTGGTCTGCTATAGCCTCCCCCACCCCCGTCATGGCACACAGGAGAAAGCAATCAAGGAACAACTAAGGTGCTGCAACAAAGAATTGATCTTCTCATCTCTCTCCCTTTCTGTCTGTCTGTCCCTATCTGTTCCTCTCTCTGTCTCTCTCCCTCTGTCACCAAAAAAAAAAAAAAAGTCTTGGAGTGCCTCAAGAATCTTTTCTGGGTATGAGTCTTAATCATACATTATTGACCCTAAGGACTTTATAAAAAGTAGGTATGTATGTTTATTAATTTTAGGAAATACCTGTAAGGTGAAAAGACAGGTTTCAAGATTATATTGTGTGTTTTATTTGAAATCCTATATACTTTCCTATGATGCTACCTACATTTATATGGTTAACTGAAATCCTTGAAATTTTAACAGCAATTCTCTAATTTTAGATGATTGATACGTTAAAGACGTTAATGTTTATTTCCTGTTATCTAGAAATGTTGATTTCCTCAAAGGATAGGTTTTGAATTAATATTAATTAACAAGTACTTTAAAGAGATTAAAGATCAAGATAATACATTTTTGTTGCATATTTAGCTAGGTTCATAATTATTTGTTAAATAGGAAGATTCCTTATAAGTTAAGTACAGTCACTGGTGCAATCACAGTTAAAGCCTGGTAGGGGAAGACATGTTTCTGATTAATCAGGATTTGGTTGTTATTGTTATTTAAAAAAAAAAAAAAAAGGCCAAAGCTTGAAACTAATTATGCTCATCAGTTTCAAAGTCACTAATTAATATTTTCAACATTGAGAACTTAACTTTGTCAGAGTATTTTCAATGTAAATGCTATTTTTTTAATAGTCTCTGCCTTATTTATCTTTAGTTATTATTTTTAATAATTTTATTTTTTTTAATGGGGTGACATCAATAAATCAGGATACATATATTCAAAGATAACAAGTCCAGGTTATCTTGTCGTTCTATTATGTTGCATACCCACCACCCAAAGTCAGATTGTCCTCTGTCACCTTCTATCTTGTTTTCTTTGTGCCCCTCCCCACCCCCTTTCCCTCTACCTCTCCCCCCTTTCCCCGTAACCACCACACTCTTATCAATGTCTCTTAGTTTCACTATTATGTCCCACCTACGTATGGAATAATACAGTTCCTGTTTTTTTCTGATTTACTTATTTCGCTTCGTATCATGTTATCAAGATCCCACCATTTTGCTGTAAATATTCTGATGTCATCATTTCTTATGGCTGAGTAGTATTCCATAGTGTATATGTGCCACATCTTCTTTATCCAGTCATCTATTGATGGGCTTTTTGGTTGTATCCATGTCCTGGCCACTGTGAACAATGCTGCAATAAACATGGGGCTGCATGTGTCTTTACGTATCAATGTTTCTGAGTTTTTGGGATATATACCCAGTAGAGGGATTGCTGGGTCATAAGGTAGTTCTATTTTCAGTTTTTTGAGGAACCACCATACTTTCTTCCATAATGCTTGTACTACTTTACATTCCCACCAACAGTGTATGAGGGTTCCTTTTTCTCCACAGCCTCTCTAACATTTGCTATTACCTGTCTTGCTAATGACAGCTAATCGAACAGGTGTGAGGTGCTATCTCATTGCAGTTTTGATTTGCATTTCTCTAATAGCTAAAGAAGATGAGCATCTTTTCATATATCTGTTGGCCATTTGTATTTCTTCCTGGGAGAAGTGTCTATTCATATCCTCTTCCCATTTTTTTATTGGATTGTTTGTTTGTTTGTTGTTGAGTTTTATGAGTTCTTTGTATATTTTGGATATTAGGCCCTTATCTGAGCTGTTGTTTGAAAATATCATTTCCCATTTAGTTGGCTTTCTGTTTATTTTGTTATCAGTTTCTCTTGCTGAGCAAAAACTTCTTAGTCTGATGTAGTCCCATTCATTAATTTTTGCCTTCACTTCTCTTGCGTGTAGAGTCAAATTCATAAAATGCTCTTTAAAACCCAGGTCCATGAGTTGAGTACCTATGTCTTCTTCTATGTACTTAATTGTTTCAGGTCTTATGTTTAGATCTTTGATCCATTTTGAGTTAATTTTTGTCCAGGGGGACAAATTGTAGTCCAGTTTCATTCTTTTGCATGTGGCTTTCCAGTTTTCCCAGCACCATTTATTGAAGAGGCTTTCTTTTCTCCATTGTGTGTTGTTGGCCCCTTTATCAAAAATTATTTGACTATATATATGTGGTTTTATTTCTGGACTTTCTATTCTGTTCCATTGGTCTGAGTGTCTATTTTTCTGCCAATACCATGCTGTTTTGATTGTCGTGGCCCTATAATATAGTTTGAAGTCAGGTATTGTAATGCCCCCAGCTTCATTCTTTTTCTTTAGGATTGCTTTGGCTATTCGGGGTTTTTTATAGTTCCATATAAATCTGATGATTTTTTGCTCTATTTCTTTAAAAAATGTCATTGGAAGTTTGATGGGAATTGCATTAAATTTGTATATTGCTTTGGGTAATATAGCCATCTTGATTATATTTATTCTTCCTAGCCAAGAACAAGGTATATTCTTCCATCTCATTATATCTTTTTCGATTTCCCTTAACAATGGTTTATAGTTTTCATTATATAAGTCCTTTACATTCTTTGTTATGTTTATTCCTAAGTATTTTAATTTTTTTTTTTGCAATCGTGAAGGGGATTATTCTTTTGAGTTTTTTCTCAGTTGTTTCATTGTTTGCATATAGAAAGGCTATTGACTTCTGTATGTTAATTTTGTATCCTGCAACCTTACTGTACTGGCTTACTGTTTCTAGTAGTCTTTTTGTGGATTCTTTGGGGCTTTCGATGTATAGGATCATATCATCTGCAAAAAGTGATACCTTTACTTCTTCTTGTCCGATATGGATGCCTTTTATTTCTTTGTCTTGTCTGATTGCTCTGGCTAGAACCTCTAGTACCACATTAAATAAGAGTGGAGAGAGTGGACAACCCTGTCTTGTTCCTGATTTAAGGGGGAAAGCCTTCAGTTTAGTGCCATTTAATATGATGTTAGCTGATGGTTTATCATATATGGCCTTTATCATGTTGAGATATTTTCCTTCTATACCCATTTTGTTGAGAGTCTTAAACATAAAATTGTGTTGTATTTTATCGAAAGCCTTTTCTGCGTCTATTGATAAGATCATGTGGTTTTTGTTCTTTGTTTTGTTGATATGGTGTATTACGTTAACCGTTTTACGTATGTTGAATCCTTGAGATTCTGGGATGAATCCAACTTGATCATGATGTATTATTTTTTTAATATGTTGTTGTATTCAATTTGCTAGTATTTTGTTTAGTATTTTAGCATCTGTATTCATTAGAGATATTGGTCTGCAGTTTTCTTTTTTTGTGCCCTCCTTGCCTGGTTTTGGTATGAGGGTTATGTTGGCCTCATAAAATGTGTTTGGAAGTATTGCTGTTTTTTCAAGGTTTTGGAAGACTTTGAATAGAATAGGAACCAAGTCTTCTTTGAATGTTTGATAAAATTTGCTGGTATAGCCGTCAGGGCCTGGACTTTTATTTTTGGGGAGGTTTTTAATGTTTTTTTCTATTTCTTCTCTACTGATAGGTCTGTTTAGGCTTTCTGCTTCTTCTTGACTCAGTCTAGGAAGGTTTATAGTTCTAGGAATTTATACATTTCTTCTAGGTTGTTGAATTTAGTGGCATAAAGTTTTTCATAGTATTCTACAATAATTTTTGTATATGTACGGTGTCCGTGGTGATTTCTCCTCTTTCATTTTGGATTTTGTTTATATGAGTTCTTTCTCTTTATTCCTTGGTAAGTCTTGCCAAGGGTTTGTCAATTTGGTTGATCTTTTCAAAGAACCAGCTCCTTGTTCTATTAATTTTTTCTATAGTTTTTCTGTTCTCTAATTCATTTATTTCTGCTCTGATTTTTATTATCTCCTTTCTTCGGCTGGTTTTGGGTTGTCTTTGTTCTTCTTTTTCTAGTTCCTTAAGGTGTGAATTTAAGTGATTCACTTGAAATCTCTCTTGTTTTTTCATATATGCCTGAAGTGATATGAACTTCCCTTTTATCACTGCTTTTGCTGCATCCCAAAGATTCTGATATGTTGTATTGTCATTTTCATTAGTCTGTATATATCTTTTGATCTCTGCACTTATTTCTTCTTTGACCCATTCATTTTTTAAAAGTATGTTGTTTAGTTTCCACAGTTTTGTGGGATTTTTTTCCTCTTTTTTGCAGTTGAATTCTAGTTTCAAGGCTTTATGATCAGAAAATATGCTTGGTACAACTTCGATTTTTCTGAATTTGCTGATGTTGTTTTTGTGGCCCAACATATGGTCAATTCTTGAGAATGATCCATGTACACTGGAGAAAAATGTATACTCAGTCACTTTGGGATGAAATGTCCTGTTGATGTCTGTCATATCCAGGTGCTCTAGTGTTTTGTTTAAGGCCACTATGTTTTTGTTGATTCTCTGTTTGGATGACCGATCTAGAGCCATCAGCGGTGTATTGAGGTCTCCAAGTATGATTGTGTTTTTGTCAGTTTTTGTTTTAAGATCAATAAGTAGCTGTCTTATATATTTTGGTGCTCCTTGGTTTGGTGCATATATATTAAGAATTGTTATGTCTTCTTGATTCAGTGTCCCCTTAGCCATTATGAAATGGCCATTTTTGTCTCTGAGTACTTTTCCTGTTTTGTAGTCAGCATTATTCGATATGAGTATTGCTACGCCTGCTTTTTTTTGGATGTTATTTGCTTGGAGTATTGTTTTCTATCCTTTCACTTTGAATTTGTTTTTATCCTTGTTACTTAGATGAGTTTCCTGTAGGCAGCATAGAGTTGGATTTTTTTTTTTAATCCATTCTGCTACTCTGTGCCTTTTTATTGGTGAGTTTAATCCATTTACATTTAGTGTAATTATTGATTCTTGTGAGTTCCCTATTGCCATTTTATATCTTGCTTTCTGTTAGTTTTGTGTCTTGTTTGATCCTTCTCTTTCGTTTTTCTATCTTTTTTTTTTATTTGATTGTATTGCATACATCTTTCCTCTGTTGCTATCTTTTTTATCTCATGTGCTTCTGTGGTGGTTTTTTCAATGGTGGTTACCTTTGAGTAATGAAAAGGGTCCCTACCCTGTTCATTGTAGCGAACTATTTTGTGAGTACTTTTGCACTCCATAGTTATTTGCTACTGTTAATCTCCATCTTCTCCCCCTCTTTATTTTTGTTGTTGTCACAGTTTAAATTTGGTTTTATTGTGTTGTTCTTGGAGCTTTTACTTGTGGCTCTGTTTTTTTTTTGTTCTTTGTATCTGATTGGAGAACCCCCTTTAGTAATTCCTGGAGTGGGGGTTTTCTGATGATAAATTCCCTCATCTTTTCTGTATCTGTGAATGTTTTTATTTATTCTTCATATTTGAAGGATAGCTTTGATGGGTATAGTATTCGTGGCTGAAAGTTCCTCTCTTTCAGGACTTTAAATATTGGGGTCCACTCTCTTCTAGCTTGTAGAGTTTCTGCTGAGAAATCTGATGATAATCTAATGGGCCTTCCTTTATATGTTGTATTCTTCTTTTCCCTGGCTGCCTTGAGAATTTTTTCTTTGCTGTTGGTTTTTGTCAATTTCATTATGATATGCCTTGGAGTAGGTTTGTTGGGGTTAAGAAAACTCGGAGTTCTGTTTGCTGCTTGAACTTGAGGCTTTAGTTCTTTCCACATGCTTGGGAAGTTCTCAGCTATTATTTGTTTGAGTATGTTCTCCATTCCATTTTCTCTCTCTTCTCCCTCTGATATACCTATTATTCTTATGTTATTGTTTTTGATGGAGTCAGATAATTCTTGTAGGGCTATCTCATTTTTTTAAAATTTTTGAGTCTCTTTCTTCTTCTCTCTGTTGTGCCTCAAGTTTCTTGTCTTCTATTTCACTAATCCTCTCTTCTATCTGACCTGTTCTATTAGCTAAGCTTGTTACTTCGTTTTTTAGCTCGTGAATTGAGTTTTTCATCTCTGTTTGATTTGTTTTTATAGTTTCAATTTCCTTGGACATATATTCTTTGTGTTCATTGAATTGTTTTCTGAGCTCCCTAAATTGCCTTTCTGTGTTTTCTTGTATATCTGAGGATTCTTAGGATTTCTATCTTGAATTCTCTGTCATTTAGCTCCAAGGTTTCCAATATATTAAATTTTTTCTCCATAGATTTTTCCTCATCTAGCTGTGTTACCTCTTTCTTTTGTATCGATGATATTCGATTTTCTCTTCCTTAATGGCATCTGAGGGTGGTTTTGTTGATAGTATTAATGAGATTTAATAAAGAATAAAAAGTTAAAAAAAATAAAAAAATAAAAAAAATAAAAAATTGAAGTTATTTTTTAAAAAATTAATAATGATATAAAGAAAAATAAAATAAAATAAAAATTTTTAAAAAAGGAAATTATTCCCCCCCTCTTTTTTTCCTCTCCTCTCCTCTCCCCTCTTTCTTGAGAAAATCTTGTGGAGAACTGTGAATTATAACAAACAATGACTGTGATGGAGGGTCTGAATTGGGGAAAAGTAATAAAGGGGCAAAAAAAAAAAAAGAAAAAAAAAGAAAAAAGAAAAAAAAAGAAAAAAAAGAGCGTATGGACCCACAAAAAGCAAATAAGGAAAAAATTTAGGTCAAGAATAAAATGATTTGCTTTTAGGTGTTGGTTGTCTAAGAGTTATGATGAGAGGAATAAGAGGAAAACGGAAAAATGGGGGGACAAATTTAAAAATTACTATTTTATTTAGTGGAACAAGAACTAGATAAAATGGAGAGCCAGGGATGGGAACACTGCTAGTGAGTTAAAAAGGTGAAGTAAAAACCCCCCAAATGCCACAATCATAAGTTTTAGTCCCAGATAAGATAATTTGTTTGTTATTGAGGTTTGAATGAGAGGAGATGTAAAGGAGAAAGTAAGAAACTAATATAGAGGGTGAAAAGAAAGAGAGAGAGAGAAAAAAAGAGGAAGCCATTAAAAGAAGAAAAAAGAAAGGAGAGAGAGAGGTAGAGTTAAGGGTTTTGGAGTGCAACCCTCAGAGAGAAAGGAAGAGAAGAGAAAAGATAATGGGAGATGTAACACTTATGGGTAGTGTAGTTCAAGGAGAGGAGGGAATAAGACCGGCAGAGAGTTAATCGGCCAAATTGGAGGAGGAAAAAAAGTATCAAGAATGAAGATAAGAGAAACAAATGAACAAATATAATAAAATGGGATAGGTTATGAAGTCTGCAGATTATTCTTGATTTTGAGAGGTTATCTTCTTGCTTTTTCTTTTCTCTCCCTCTTCCTGGTCGGTGACTCTGTACCCCGGGTTCTGCCCCTTTGGCACGCTCAGGTAGAGGTTTGCAGTTGATAAGTGTCTATGGCAATGTCATGTATTGTGCTTTAGTCTCCTTGGCAGTCGAGGCTCATTAGCATTTATAGGCTCCACCAGTGACAGAGTCCGTGTTCCTGGAGCCTTTCTCCTAGTCTTTCCTTCCTCAATTAGTAGCCTGATAATCCAGCTATGGGGTTGCTCCTGCCTCTGCCTGGATAGTAAGAGGCTCAGTGAGTTGGCAACTCCCCACTCTATTTCCACTCAGCACAGGGCTCTGGGTAAGGCTCAGTCAGTCAGAGCTGCTAGCATAATCAGGCGGGCTTTCCACCCACTCAAAGACCTCTTGCTCTGCCACTCTGTCTGGTAACAGAGGCGGGCGCCCACTTCCCCGGTGCTTGGAGGAAACTCTCACTCACTCTCTGTGCGTGCAGACCAGGATATCCGGCCAGCAGTCTCACGCTCTGAGTGAAACCCCCAACCGCATGGAAAAGTTGCAGTGTTGGAATTGAGTCTCGCTCTGTCCCCGTGCGCTGCTTTTGCAAGGCGCTCGGGTGGCCCGAGATTCCGCTTTGGCCCACACAAAGGCCCCTGACTCTGCCCCTCTGTGTGATAACACAGGCACGCACTGCCGAGGCACTCGGAGGAATCTCTCATTCACTATCTGCGCGCGCAGACCAGGATATGAGGCCGGCCGCGTTTCCCTCTGAGTGAAACCCCTCCAGCATGGAAAATCTCCACCGTTGGAATTAGTTCTCACTCCCTCCCATGCGTGGCTTTCCCAGGGCGCTGGCGCTGCCAGGAAGGCCCAGATTGTCACCCAAACTGTAAGTTACTTGGGGTATAAATTACAAGGGGGACAAAGGACATTATCCAGCCAAAAGATTCAGACTGTGTTGCAGATCCCAGAACCCACTAACAAAAGGCAAGTGCGAGAATTTCTGGGTGCAGTAGGATATTGCAGACTCTGGATATTAGAATTTGCAGAGTTGGCCAGGCCCCTCCATGAATTAACACGGGGAAAAGAAGAACAGTTTATTTGAACAGACAAGGAAAGGGAGGCTTTTCAGGCACTGAAGGAAGCCCTAGTAGCTTCCCTGGCATTGGCGCTACCAGATATGGCCAAACCTTTCCAGTTGTACATTGCTGAAAAGGGAGGGGTAGCCTTGGGAATTCTCAGCCAAGAGCTTGGGTCATGGAAGAGGCCTGTAGCATACCTATCCAGGAAGCTAAACTCTGTAGCGTCTGGCTGGCCAACCTGTTTGAGGGCACTTGCTGCTACCTCAATCCTAGTTAAGGAGGCCAACAAGCTGACATTGGGTCAGAACATCCAGGTTATTGGAGAGCACTATCTAGAACAAGTGCTGCATACCCCACTGGATAGGTGGCTCTCCAATGCACGACTGACACAGTACCAAGCACAGTTATTGAATCCCCCGGCAGTGCATTTCTTGAAGATGGCAGCCCTAAATCCTGCCACCTTGCTACAATTGCCAGACCTATCAGTGGTCCATGACTGCAGACAGATATTAGACACTGTCACAGGGGCCAGACCGGACCTTCGGGACCAGGCCTATGAGAAGGCATACCTCACGCTGTTCACTGATGGAAGCAGTTATGTCCGAGATGGACAAAGATATGCAAGAGCAGCCGTAACTACCCAGGACAGTGTCTTATGGCAGAAGACATTACCAAAAGGTACGTCTGCACAGTGAGCAGAGTTAATTGGACTTACACAGGACCTCCAGATAGCTGAGGGCAAAGTGGCCAACATTTACACGGACAGCAGATATGCCTTTGCCACTGCTCACATTCATGGTGCCATTTACAAAGAAATAGGCTTGCTAATGGCAGGGGAAAAGGAAAGTAAGAATAAGACTGAGATCTTAGCCCTGTTTGATGCCATTTGGCTTCCCTCTAAAGTAGCCATAATTCATTGCAAAGGACATCAAAAAGGGGACTCTCCAATTGTTCAAGAAAACCGTTTTGCTGACATTGCTGCCAGAGAAGCTGCGGAAGAAGGGACTGCAGACATTCTTCCACTCTTGCCTCAACCCTTGCTGCCTCCAGACCCTAAATATACTCCTGAAAAAGAGCAGGAAGGAAAGCAATTAGGGGGTAAAAGAAATAAGCAGGGGTGGATAGAACTTCCTGACACCAGACTCTACCTACCCCAAGGAATAATAGGAGAAATTGCAAAGGAAATCCATGCAAGTTCCCACTTAGGGCAAAATAAGATGGAACAACTAATTAAGAAGTACTATAGGGGACCTCAGATTAGGAATATAGTACAATCTATAGTTTCTAGATGTAAGGCATGTGCTAAGGTCAATGCTATAAACAAGAAGCTTCCCCCTTTAGTTAGATATAGGGGAAAGTGCCCAGGAGAGTTATGGGAAATAGATTTCACAGAAATGACTCCTGGAAAGGCAGGATT
Organism: Saccopteryx leptura; assembly: GCF_036850995.1. Taxonomy (NCBI): domain Eukaryota; kingdom Metazoa; phylum Chordata; class Mammalia; order Chiroptera; family Emballonuridae; genus Saccopteryx; species Saccopteryx leptura. The sequence continues at coordinate 463,745 of NW_027095707.1, read as the reverse complement.
TAAGTGTCTACTTGTGCTAATAGACACTTTTTCTGGATGGACAGATGCCTTTCCCACTATAGGTGAAACTGCTTCCATGGTTTGCAAGATCCTACTAAGAGAGATCATCCCTAGATATGGAATTCCCATAGCTGTAGGGTCTGATAATGGACAAGCTTTCATTTCTAAAATCTCTCAGGAGTTAGCTAAAAGGTTAGGAATTCACTGGAAATTACATTCCATTTACAGGCCTCAGAGTTCTGGGCAAATAGAAAGAATAAATAGGACCCTAAAAGAAACCTTAATCAAGTTAAAGGAGGAGACCATCAAGAACTGGGTAGAGTTACTCCCCTTCACCTTGTTCCGGGTCAGAAGTACCCCATATGTCAACAAGTGGACTCCATATGAGCTCATGTTTGCAAAACCTACTCCATTAGTTCCCCAGCTCACTAGAGAGGAAATAGAGGTATCTAATCATAATTTCATCAAGTCCCTACAGGCATTACAGCAGATCCGAGAGGAAGTGCGAGAACTAAGGAGGGAAAGAGGAGCAGCCCAAGAAAGCAGCACCCGAGAACCTCCACCAGAGCCTGGACAATGGGTATGGATCCTTAATCATCGCAGGGGAAACCTCGAGCAAAGGTGGCAAGGGCCATTCCAGGTATTGCTCAGCACACCTTCTGCTGTTAGAATTGCTGAGAAGCCCTACTGGATCCACCTATCCCATGTGAAGCAGGCCCAGGAACTAGGAGAGAATAATAGGACATGGCGAGTGCGACGGGACTCCGATCAGCCTCTCAAGGTCACCTTCTCCAAGGAATAAGGACTCTAATATTTTATTGGACCAATAATCCTAAACAAGGTTTTAGGTTTCATCAAAGAAAGAATAGAAGTTGTTAAGCTCATGGTTCTTTCTCAGCCTTACACGCTCCTAGCAGGGGAAGAAAATGAGTCATAGGTTTAACTCATGTCTAAGAAAAAGGGGGGAATGTAGGGACCCGCCTTACCCTGAAGGTTGTATGAGAGGTTGCATAAGGAACAAGGAACTTAGAGCTGACCCAGCCCCCAAATCCTGTTCATCTTGATTTGTAACAGTTTTAAAACTTTTCCACTGCCTGCCCTATGTTACTATGCCATGTGACTTCTCCCCCCGCCAGTAGCTAATAGCCAAGTCTGCTTTTGGAAACTGCTTGCTTGCTCAGCCTATATAAGACCTAGTTTGTAAGCATTTGGGCGTGGCTCTCATCTGCGACTTTTTAAGAGTATAGTGTCCCTGAGACACCCGAGAGTCTGCCCCTGCACAAGTTAAAAGCTTGGCCAATAAATTTTCCATCTAAATTCCTGAAAGTCTCCAACATCTGTTTTGTACCCCAGTGGATGCTACACTTATAGCTCACCAGGATCAGGGGGTAGAATGTTACAGTAATATAATGCTATAATAATTAAATATATAGAAATTATAGAAGTTATATAGAAATGTTAGGATATAATATTAAAAGCTACTAAGGTAAGTGAATAAGCCACACCCTCTGCATGGGAGCTAATCTGGTGTATAGGGATATGATAGGCAAGACCATGCCCTTAGCTCAGGGCCCAGTTAATGTGTGTGTGAAATTTTATATAGATAAAAAGAGCTCCTTGCAAGGAACTTCCTGAAAGTGGCTTAATGTGACAATTCTGTAGATTATCAAAAAAGAGCTCCCTGCAAGAAAATCCCCAAAAGTGGCTTGATGTGATTATCCAGAGATTAAGAATTATGTTAGAAGGTGTATGCCAGAAAGGGCATGAAAGCCAAGGGGCCCCCAGCTGCAGTTAGTCACCCAGACTCCAACATTGAGTGTGGACTGCCTCCATGCTGGCCGCTCTAACAAAGGACAGCCAAGAAGTGCATGCTGATGTGGCCCCATTAACCATTACCTAGGAATACCATAGGATTTCTGAGTAATAAACTGCATGTGTGATTCTTGCAACTAACTTGTGGGTTGCTCATACCCTTCCTCCAGTGGTGATTGGTCTCACTACCAATAAATAGAATCCTCATAGCCCCCCTCAAGAGTAGTCTCAAAGAGGCTGCCAGCCCTGCTGTTAAGCAGGAGTGTCCCAATGCACGGGGAAGTCGAATCAGGGATGCCTGATCGAGGTAAAGCTCAGGTTCTACTGAGACAGCAGAGCACTTCTCTAGGAAGCCAGCGTCTCTTTGAGGAGGGTGTGAACAAAAAAGGGGCCACATGCGGAACCTGATAAGCTCAGGGGAGGCTTGCATGGTGACCTTACAAACTCAGAGACCTAAAATAAACACAGAGGATGGTCTGAAATTAAAACTTTCTAACTAAAAGCAGTTCATGGTGGGTAGTCATGTCCTAGGGAGGTATTTTTCTCTAAAAAGGTCAAAGGCTTATTTTCATTGAGCCTGTCTCTTGTCTTTTGCATCTACAATTGTTGTAAAGTAGCGTTCCTTAATTCTACAGGTTTACGTAAAGACACCAAGGCAGGATACAGAAGAATTTTTAGGAGGAGATTTATTGATTAAGCTGGCTGCACACGACTAACACAGGGTATAGCTGACCCAAATTGACTGTGTGTGAAATAGCCTTCATCTCATTATATAGACTTAATCACATACAGTTGGGGGGAAAAGGAAGGGAAACACGACACAATAATCAATCATTAACAAGCTTATAACATTTGTCTAGAGCAGCAATTCTCAACCTGTGGGTTGGTTCTCAACCTGTGGGTCGTGACCCAGTGGGGTCGCCTAAAACCATCAAAAAATACATAATGCATATCAGGTACTTACATTCCAAATCATAACTGTAGCAACATTATAGTTATAAAGTGGCCACCAAAATTATTTTTTGGTTTGGGGTCACTGCAACATGAGGAACTGTATTGCAGGGTCACGGCATTAGAAAGGTTGAGAACCACTGGTCTATAGGATCTATAAAAACATTCCTGCATATTAAGACTTACAAGGCAACACAAAATGATGTCATTTTACATATCAAAGACATTCACAAATCCTTTAGTGTTTGTCTCCCATTCCTTTGTCTACAGGTATATGTTACTCTCAGGATTCCAGGAAGGGAGGAAGAGTTCAAATCAGTGTAGGATATGTAAATATTATCTCTTATTAAAAGGGAAAGAAGTTCTTCAGATAATCTTTATTGTATAGTTAAACTAAATGACCCAGTCATCCTTGCAAGCCAGAAAGCTTCTGCATGCTTCTCCCTCCTTTCTCAAAAGAAAGGATGGGCAAGAAACCTGACTTTTCCTCCTAAAATATTAATATTAATTTTTGCAATTATTCGGTACCTTACCACAAAATAAGGTACCTGATAATGGCACCAGAGAAAACTCAGGTCCACCAAAGAAAGCTCAGGCTTCTCAGGTGAGAAAGAATTCAGGCAAACAGATAGGGTGCAGTGTTCAAACAAAGCAAGCAGTTTATTAAGCAAAGCTGTTCACTTGGCACAAGACACAGGTGGGCAACTCAGCTCGTCTGAACACTGCTAATTTTGGGGTCTTAGAGATCATATACTTTTTAACTGTAACTTCCAAGATTCCCTTTCACTTATACTCTGAGCAATGTACAGTGTTTCAAGGCCATTTGGACATCTGGTGATTTTGTCCTGGCAGACTGTGTGACCGCTGACCCCCTCCTTCAGTAGATGAGATAAAACCCCCTTTGTTCCCCTTCCCCTTTTTCTGCACTGATGCCTATCTATCCTACCTAACAATAGCACACCTTAGAAATGTAAGGGTAATTTTTTCCTGCAGCCCTCAGAGCAAGCAGATCAGCACAGCAGAAGCCAACCACCCCCATTGTTGCTATTATCACTGTCGCTGTTAGCTATCTCATTCCTCCCCATGTAAAAGAAATTTCAGTATATACACTTTAATTTTAATCAGTGCCACAGATTTTCCCGCTTTATGTTCTTTTTTTTAAAAAAATTTATTCATTTTAGAGAGGAGAGAGAGAGAGGAGAGAGAGACAGGGGGGAGGAGCTGGAAGCATCAACTCTTATATGTGCCTTGACCAGGCAAGCACAGGGTTTGGAACCGGTGACCTCAGCATTTCCAGGTCGACGCTTTATCCACTGCGCCATCACAGGTCAGGCCACCGCTTTGTGTTCTTGTCATCCCTAATCTATCACCAAGTTCATGCAACCCCCTTGTCTTCTGCTTTATTCTGATGTACAAAATACAGAGCAAAATGTCATTTTCCAAATCATTTTTTCTATCCGCTGAGACTTTGATTACCAGCAATTGTTGCCAGTTTGGATAAAATAAACTCATAAAACTTCTACAGGACTGGACGTTGCTTAATTTGCCAAGGAAGACCTGGGGGAGGGAGGAGGAGGCTCCCTCCCCTCAGTAAACATCTCCAGGGAGGGACTGTCCCTCCATGGAACAAGAGTCACTCTACAGAGGGAGACCCTGTCACTCAGAAGGTCACCAAATCCTAGGTTGGAGACCCTCTCCAGGGAGTTTACCCCTTGTCAAGCTAGGAGCTGCCATCGTGGCCATTCACATGCAGGTTTGCATAGGATTCGGACAGTTGGTAAAGAAACAACAAAGCTAAAAACTGGTGGGCCGTCATCTTTAATCCTAGCTTGCAACCGGCAGGCAAGTAAAATCACACACTGGGCTCCAAAACCCACTCACATTCAGTGCTCACAAAGTTACTGACTTTTTCGAGTTTCCTAGAATCAAAGGTTTCTAGCTCACCAGACTTATTCACCTCTATTCCTCATCTCCTTCCTTCTCCCTGAAAAAACTCTGCACAAACTGGCTTCACTTAGCACTCCACCATCTTGGCTGCTTTTCCTGGCCTCCTCCACGTGGCCTTTTTCTGCTCTCTGCTGTCTCCTCTAATGTTAATCTCAGTAACCAAGAGAGCAAGCTCCCATTCTGCCTCCATTTTATAGTGTAGAAATCAAAACCTTTAATCCAATATACAAAATAGGGAAGTCTCTAATACAAAGTCACTTATCTGAGGCATGATGGGATTGCACCACCCCACATCAAAAAGGGTGGGAAGGCCCTGGCCAGTTGGCTCAGGGGTAGAGCATCGGCCTAGCGTGCGGAGGACCCGGGTTCGATTCCCAGCCAGGGCACACAGGAGAAGCGCCCATTTGCTTCTCCACCCCTCTGCTGCGCTTTCCTCTCTGTCTCTCTCTTCCCCTCCCGCAGCCAAGGCTCCATTGGAGCAAAGATGGCCCGGGCGCTGGGGATGGCTCTGTGGCCTCTGCCTCAGGCGCTAGAGTGGCTCTGGTCACAACATGGCGACGCCCAGGATGGGCATAGCATCACCCCCTGCTGGGCAGAGCGTCGCCCCCTGGTGGGCGTGCCGGGTGTATCCCGGTCGGGCGCATGCGGGAGTCTGTCTGACTGTCTCTCCCCATTTCCAGCTTCAGAAAAATAAAAAAAAAAGGGTGGGAAAGGCTTAGTCCTAAAACCAAGCCCCAGGCTACAAGGATCCTGCCTGCCCACAGCCCGCCCCCAACATACATTAATATTACCTGGGTGACAGGCTGCCATGTAGGCAGCACCAACTTTAACAAAGTAAGCATAATGTATTTTATCTGCCTAACACCCCTCTCGAGGCGGAAGCTCCTGTCTAAGGCAAGGCTGAATCTCCTTTCCACAGACTGATCCCACCACGGGGAGGTGTCCAGCCCTCACCTTTCTTACTGCGCCCTGTCAGCCACGCCCTGCAAGATTTGTCCCACCTCTCCCGGTCCCTGCCCCGCCCAACACGTGGTCCCTAAAACATAAGTATGTAAAGAGATTCAAAGTGAAAGATGGGAAAAGACACGTTGGTGGTACAAAAGTAGGGTGACAGTTTTTTTAGTTACATGCACCCAAATTGCAGCAGAGGAAAAAACTTTCTGGTGACTCTTACCTAGCTGTTATTTTCAAGATGCACACGAGGTGGCAGCAGAGAAGAGCATTTCCTGCCGGTGTGCACCCAAGTGTGTAAGGGGTTCTGCTCAGACAGCGTACAGAGTCGGGTCACATCAGCTCTGCCCACTCTGAGTGTGGCCAGGGGTCTTCCCTGAGGGAGTACGTAGCCCTGACATATCAGATTTGACCCAGTGATTGTGCGTAGGGAACCTACCTGAAAGAGTACGGATCCTGTCACATCAGCTCTGAGTCCTCCCTCATATAGACAAGTACCCTCATATTAGACTTCGAGATCTTTTCACGTCAGCTCTGGGTCCATTTACTGTGAAACGTGGACCCAACAGATAGAGCATGGGATGTCATCTCTGGTCAATGTGACTGCATGGATGAGGCCAGGCTCAGAGGTTAGGGCTCTGATGTCAGCCCCGAGTCCCGTGAGTGTCTGGAGGGGGGTCTTACATGACACAGCAGGGGTCCTCTCACATCAAAACTGGATCAATATGTTATCACATCTTTGGTTCTTAGGATTGAGATTGTTTAGTAATCAAACACCTGTTTAAAACAATATCAAACAGATACACTTTAAGAACATTGTATCTTTGCTTTACAGACAGGAAGTTTTTTATAATATCTCATGCTAGACAACTGACTTATTTGAGTTTTTGACCTTTTGACCAAGTAATGTAAACCAAATTCTGCTCCTACATCTGCCTAATTTTCATATTTACATTTGTTTACTTAATTTTTTTCAGCATTATTCAGCTTGACTGTGTATAAAAACTTCCTCTCTTTAAATTTCTCTTCACAAACCTTTTACTACCTTCCTTTTAACATTCATCTTTTATCCTATTTTCACCCTCTATCACATTCTGAAACTACAAGCCTCAATCTAGGATAAAATTAATTTCCGCTCTCAAAACAATTCTCATATCCCATACATTTTTATTCATTCACAACATACCTTGTTCTTCTTTTATGTACAGTTCTTTGTTATTTTTTTCAATAACACATATTAAAATTCTTAGTTTTTAAAACAACTTATTTTCTAATGAAAACTGTGACTAAGGAATTGTGAGTTGTTGGTTATGCCAGTCTTCTTTACATTTATGTTTATAAACAAATCGAGATATATTTACTTCTATCAAAATTTAAACTTTAAAAAAAAATTTATTGATTTTTAGAGAGAGATGGAGACAGAGAGAGAGAGAGAAATAGGGGAGAGATGTGGGAAGCATCAACTCGTAGTTGCTTCCTCTATGTGCCTGGACTCGGCAAGCTGAGAATTTCCAACCTGCGACCTCAGCATTCCAGGCTGATGCTTTATCCACTGTGCCACCCCAAGTTAGGTGCAATTTATTTCCCCTTAATTGAGAAGTGGGGAGGCAGAGAGACAGACTCCCGCATGTGCTCCCACCAGGATCTACCCTGCAAGCCCCTGGGGGGGGTGCTCTGCCCATCTGGGGCTGTTGCTTGTCAACCTAGCTACTTTAGCTCCTGAGGCGAGGCCATGGAGCCATCCTCAGCACCTGGGGCCAACTTGTTCCAACCAAGCCATGACTGTGGGAGGGGAGAGAAGGGGAGGATGGAGAGAGAGTGAGAGAGAGAGAGAGAGAGAGAGAGAGAGAACACACAGGGAAAAGGGAGGGGTGAAGAAGCAGATGGTCACTTCTCCTGTGTGCCCTGACCAGAAATTGAACCTGAAACTTCCACAGGCCAGGCCAACACGCTACCACTGAGCCATCCAACCAGGACCCAGAATAAAGTCTCTATTATTTGCACAGTGTTGAGACTCTCTATCAGGCTCATTTTCTCTCCTGCCTCATTTCCCATCCTACCACTCTACTCAGTCACAGGAAACATCTGTGTCAGCATCACCCTCTCAGGCTTGCAGAGAGGTGAAGGATTTGACAGACAGAGGCACCAGCACCAAGACTGAACCTTGAATGCGAGAAACTGAATAAAATATAGACTTTAGTTAACAATGATATATCAATATTTGTTTATTACTTGTAACAATTCTGTAAAAACACAAAAATAAGGAGAAATTAAGAGTTAAATGTAAAACACCTGTTGCATCAAACTGGAAAACTAAAGGAATGGGTGATTTCCTAGTAAAAATACACATTAATAAAATCGAGCCTACAATAAGGAAACCACAAACAGGCACTTCTTCACCTGCTGTTTTCCTCACTGTTCTGAGTGTCCCTCTCCAAGGACGGGGAAGGAATGGGACAGAGCTAATAGGCAGCTCTCCTGAGATCCAGCCCCACCCAGTGTCTTCATCTCCCCCAGCTGACCCCCACCCAGTGAGGACATTCTGAGGAGGGAGTCTCAGGGATTACTGATTCCGGTGTGTCACCTAAAGCCATTTAATTCCAAAAGAAAGGAAATACTTACTGAAGTAAAATAAATTAATAATTCATTAACAGAAGGATTAAAGGAATAGTTGCAAGAGGCAAGTTTAAGAGTGGGTTTGGTTGTAAACAGATCAAAGGAGAAAAAGAATATAGCAAAAGAGAAATATAGTTTTAAAGAATAAAATGGCAATAAACAATTACATATCAATAATAACCTTAAAAGTAAATGGATTAAGGCCCTGGCCAGTTGGCTCAGTGGTAGAGCGTCGGCCTGGCATGCGGGGGACCTGGGTTTGATTCTCGGCCAGGGCACATAGGAGAAGCACCCATTTGCTTCTCCACACCCACCCCCCTCCTTCCTCTCTGTCTCTCTCTTCCTCTCCCGCAGCCAAGGCTCCATTGGAGCAAAGATGGCCTGGGCATTGGGGATGGCTACTTGGCCTCTGCCCCAGGTGCTAGAGTGGCTCTGGTCATGGCAGAGCGATGCCCCGGAGGGGCAGAGCATCGCTCCCTGGTGGGCAGAGCATTGCCCCTGGTGGGTGTGCCGGGTGGATCCCGGTCGGGCGCATGTGGGAGTCTGTCTGACTGTCTCTCCCCATTTCCAGCTTCAGAAAAATACAAAAAAAAAAAAAGTAAATGGATTAAATGATCTGATCAAAAGACATAGGGTAGCTGCGTGCATAAGAAAACAGGACCCATACATATGCTGTCTACAAGAGACACACCTTAAAACAAAAGTACACATAGACTGAAGATAAAAAAATAAAAAAAAATATTTCACCCAAATGAAAATGACCAAAAAAGCTGGGGTAGCAATAGTTATATCAGACAAAATGGACTTTAAAACAAAGACTATAGTTAGAGATAAAGAAGGTCACTACATAATGATACAGGGAGCAATCGTACAGGAAGATATAACTGTCTTAAATAACTACACACCTAATATAGGAGCACCTAACTATATGAAAGCAGACATTGATGGATTTAAAGGGCAAGATCAACAGCAATACTATAATAGTACGAGATTTCAATACCCCACTAACATCACTAGATAGATCCTCAAGAGAGAAAATTAACAAAGAAACAGCAGACTTAAAGGACACACTAGATCAACTTGATTTAATAGATATCTTCAGAACCTTTCACCCTAAAACAGCAAAATATACATTCTTTTCAAGTGCTCATGGTACATTCTCTAGAACAGACCACATGTTAGGGCACAAAAGCAGTCTCAAAAAATTTAAGAAGATTGAAATCATATCGAGCGCTTCCTCCAATCACAATGGCATGAAACTAGAAATCAACCACAACAGAAAAACTGAAAAATACTCAAACACTTGGAAACTAAATAGCATGTTATTAAATAATGAATGGGTAAAAAATAAAATTAAAGAAGAAATTTAAAAATTCCTAGAAATGAGCAATAATGAGCATACATCAACTCAAAATTTATGGGTCACAGTAAAAGCAGTCCTGAGAGGGAAGTTTATAGCATTACAGGCACCTCAAGAAGCTAGAAAGAGCTCAAATAAAAAACTTGATGCTACATCTAAAAGAACTAGAAAAAGAACAGCAAGTAAATCCAAGAGCTAGTAGAAGGAAGAAATATATATAAAAATAATAAAGACCAGAGCAGAAATAAATGACATAGAGGCTAAAGAAACAATACAGAGCATCAATGAAACCAGGAGCTGGTTCTTTGAAAAGGTAAACAAGATCGAACCTTTAACCAGACTCACAAAGAAAAAAAGAGGACTTGAATAAATAAAATTAGAAACAAGAGTGGAAAAATAAGAACTGACACAACAGAAATACAAAATATTGTAAGAAAATACTATGAAGAACTGTATGCCAAAAAACTAGACAACTAAGATGAATTGTACAAATTCCTTGAAACATATAATCTTCCAAAAATTAATCTGGAAGAATCAGAAAACCTAAACAGACCAATTACAACAAATGAGATTGAAACATTATCAAAAAACACCTCCCCCCAAAAAAGTTCTAGGACTGATGGTTTCACAAGTGAATTCTACCAAATATTCAAAGAAGAACTAACTCCTATCCTTCTCAAGCTATTTCAAAAAATTCAAGAGGAAGGAAGACTTCCAAGCTCCTTTTATGAGGCAAGCATAATTCTGATTCCAAAACCAGGCAAAGACAACACAAAGAAAGAAAATTATAGGCCAATATCCCTGATGAATTTAGATGCTAAAATCCTCAACAAAATATTAGCAAACCAGATCCAGCAATATACGAAAAAAATCATACACCATGATCAAGTGGGATTTATTCTGGGAAGGCAAGGCTGGTACAATATTTGCAAATCAATCAATGTGATTCATCACATAAACAAAAGGAAAGAGAAAAACCACATGATAATTTCAATAGATGCAGAAAAAGCATTTGACAAACTCCAGCACCCATTCAGGATCAAAACTCTCAGCAAAGTGGGAATACAGGGAACATACCTCAACATGATAAAGGCCATCTATGACAAACCCACAGCCAATATCATACTCAATGGGCAAAAATTAAAAGCAATCCCCTTAAGATTAGGAACAAGGCAGGGGTGCCTCCTTTCACCACTCTTATTAAACATAGTCCTGGAAGTTCTAGCCACAGCAATCAGACAAGAAGAAGAAATAAAAGGCATTCAAGTTGGAAAAGAAGAAGTAAAACTATCATTATTTGCAGATGATATGATATTGTATATAGAAAACCCTGAAGTCGCAGTCAAAAAACTACTAGACCTGATAAATGAATTCAGAAAGGTGGCAGGATATAAAATTAATACTCAGAAATCAGAGGCATTTTTATACACTAACAATGAACTGTCAGAAAGAGAAATTAAGGAATCAATCCCCTTTACCATTGCAACCAAAAAATAAAGTACCTTGGAATAAATTTAACCAGGGAGATTAAAGACTTGTACTCGGAAAATTATAAAACATTGATAAAAGAAATCAGGGAAGATACAAACAAGTGGAAGCATATATCATGCTCACGGTTAGGAAGAATAAACATCATTAAAATGTCTATATTACCCAAAGCAATTTATAAATTCAATGCAATACCGATTAAAATACCAATGACTTACTTCAAAGATATAGAACACATATTCCAAAAATTTATATGGAACCAAAATAGATCATGAATAGCCTCAGCAATCTTGAAAAGGAAGAATAAAGTGGGAGGTATCACACTTCTGGATATCAAGTTATACTACAAGTCCAATGTACTCAAAACAGCCTGGTACTGGCATAAGAACAGGCATATAGATCAATGGAACAGAACTGAGAACCCAGAAATAAACCCACACCTTTATGGACAACGGATATTTGACAAAGGAGGTAAGAGCATACATTGGAGTAAAGACAGCCTCTTCAACAAATGGTGTTGGGAAAATTGGAAAGCTACCTGCAAAAAAATGAAACTAGACCACGAACTTACACCACTCACAAAAATAAACTCAAATGGATAAAAGACTTAAATGTAAGCCGTAAAACCATAAGCATCTTAGAAGAAAACATAGGCAGTAAGCTCTCTGACATCTCTCGCAGCAATATATTTGCCGATTTGTCTCCACAGGCAAGTGAAATAAAAGACAGGATAAACAAATGGGACTTTATCAAACTCAAAAGCTTCTGCACAGCTAAAGACAATAAGAACAGAATAAAAACACAAACTGCACAATGAAAGAATATATTTGACAATGCGTCTGATAAGGGGTTAATAACCAAAATTTGTAAAGAACTTGTAAACCTTAATACCAGGAAGACAGAAAATCCAATCCAAAAGTGGGCACAAGAAATAAATAGACACTTCTCCAAAAAGGACATACAGATGGCCAATAGGCATACGAAAAAATGCTCAACACCACGAATCATTAGAGAAATGCAAATTAAAACCACAATGAGATATCACCTCATACCAGTCAGAATGGTGCTCATCAACAAAACTACACAGAGTAAGTGCTGGCGAGGATGTGGAGAAAAGGGAACCCTCCTGCACTGCTGGTGGGAATGTAGACTGGTGCAGCCACTGTGGAAAACAGTATGGAGATTCCTCAAAAAATTAAAAATCGAACTACCTTTTAACCCGCTATACCACTGTTAGGAATATACCCCAAGAACACCATAGCACTGTTTCAAAAGAAGAAATGCACTCCCATGTTTATGGCAGCATTGTTCACAATAGCGAAGATCTGGAAACAGCCCAAGTGTCTGTCAGAGGACGAGTGGATTAAAAATCTTTGGTACATATATACTATGGAATACTACTCAGCCATAAGAAATGGTGACATCGGATCATTTACAACAACATGGATGGACCTTGATAACATTATATTGAGTGAAATAAGTAAATCAGAAAAAAACTAAGAACTATATAATTCCATACATAAGTGGGACATAAAAATGAGACTCAGAGACATGGACAAGAGTGTGGGGGTTACAGGGTGGGGGGGAGGAGAGGGAGGGGTTTGGGGAGGGAAGGGGCATGAAGAAAATCAGTTAGAAGGTGACAGAAGACAATTGGACTTTGGGCGATGGGAATGCAGCATAATCAAATGTAAAAATAACCTAGAGATATTTTCTCTGAACATATGTACCCTGATTTACCAATGTCACTCCATTAAAATTAATCAAAAAAATTTAGCATAGGGGTGTTGGTAGCTCCTGCTTCCCCAATAATGCATTTTGCAGACCCAATTACTTGGAAATCAGATAATCCTGTATGGATAGACCAATGGCCCCTTTCTGAGGAGAAACTTAGGGCAGCTGCTCAATTGATACAAGAGCAGCTACAGCTTGGGCACACTGAACCATCTAATAGCCCATGGAATACACTTCCATATTTTGATCTTGTTGCCTCCTGGATTATCAAGGGGCATAGGTGACCCTTACAGCTTATAGGTTTTGAGCCTCAAAATTATTGTTGTTTTTTTTTTTCAAAGGACCAACAACAATGGCTCTGAAAAACTTCCACTAAATGGCAAATCGCTTTTGCAAATCAATGGAAAACTTTATACTGAAACTGTCAACTTAAAATCAGCTCAAAGACTAGAATTATATGCCATTATCATGGCTTTTCAGCATTTGCCATATTCCTCCTTTAATCTATATACAGACAGCAAATATTTACTTATGGTTGTTTCCACTATAAAGACTGCTGTCTTAGGACAACTTCTGATGAAGTATTTCAGCAGTTCTTCCTTCCTCAAAGACTTGTATGTCAACATAGAGCTCCACATTTTATAGGACATACTCGATCTCACTCCATGCTCCCTGGAGCTTTAGCACAAGGGAATGCCCTTGTTGATCAAGCTACCCAAAAGAAAATTATTTGGAGCAACCATGACAGATCGAGCAATTCAGTCTCATACTATTCAGCACCAGAACGCTGCAGCCCTGTGTAAACAGTTTCAACTTTCTCAGGAAGTAGCATGGCAGATTGGGAAATCCTGTCCAAGGGGTCCTATACTACAATCTGTCCCTTCATTTGGAGTTAACCCTCAAGGACTCCTACCAGGACAACTTTGGCAAATGGATGTTACTCATATACCTTCATTTGGCAAACAGTCCTATGTCCATGTTACATTGGATACTTATTCTGGATTTATAGTAACCTCTGCCAGAACAGGAGAGGCTGCTAAGCATGTTATAGCTCATTGTCTGTATGCATTTTTCTATTATTGGATTTCCTAAACTGGTTAAACTGACAATGCTCCTGCATATGTAGCAAAAACATTTACTGTATTTTGTCAAACCTTTCAATTTATGGGTAGTTCCTACAATCTTTAAAGTCAAGATATTATTAAAGTGTACCCAGCAAATATTTTAAGGTCAATTTAAAAAATTTTTAAAGGAGGAGTCATATCCTGGAACTCCTATGGGTCTACCATATCATGCTTCTACTTAAAAAATTTTAAATTTCTTTTGAATGCTGATGAACAGGAGATGCCAAATCTTTTTCTCCTGCAAACTTCTACCTTCTTTTATTTGATCCAGCTAATAACACTGTCTTGTCTTTTTTCAAATAGCTCTAGATATATGGAAAAGGTTTATATAGGTGGATGGGGATCCTCAAACCCTTCAGCGAGATCTTCTCAGCATGGCTTTTAAAGTACCAAGAGGCAGAAAAAGCCCAATAGAGATCAGGTGAACTACCCGCTTTTAGGATACACCCTTAAAGGCTCCAGCGCCCCAAAGGGGTCTCATAGGATTTCATCTGGGTCCTGCTTCAATAGCAAAAAGGAAGGTCATTGAGCTAAAGCCTGCCAGGCTTACATGCCTTTGCTGTGAGGAAAAAGGGACACTGGAAGGTAGGCTTCCCCCTTGCTTTTCTAAGGGACGGTTCAGTCTCTTCCAGCCCTACTCCAGCTACCTATGACCTAAACTTGCCAAGAATGCTGGGGTTTTCCCCTGAAGGCTGAAGGTGCCCAGGGCCATCAGCCCCATCTACGACATTGTGGACGAGCCTAGGGTATTTCTTCCAAGAAGCAGGTAAACTGATCTCATTTGCACAAGGGCCACTTAACTATGCCTGGCCTGAATAGTCAGGTTTTTTATTTTTCCCTCGAAGATCTTTGTTGTGGTGTTGATAGTCCTATTTTCTGCTGCTTTGTTTAATATATAGTATTTTCTTTATTCCTCCTACCTCAATGTCCCATTCATATTTCAGGCCGGGAACTACTCCTAATTTAGAGCTCTCTTTCCCCATTTTGCCAACTTCTATTATGAATTTACCTTTGACACTGAGCTTAGTGTATCCCAAGGTTTTCTTTACCACGCCACAGTTGCAGAGCTCCAGGGAAAAGCACCCGGGTCTCATCTCTCCATGCAGAGGAGAACAGAAGCTCCATATCCACAGATGCTGAAGATGGCTTTTCCAGTCTACCTGAATCATTACCAGCTAGAAGCAGCGGTCATTGGGACTTGGATGTGAGCTGCAAAGTATAGAACTTTGACAATTCCAGTGCCATGTGGAGTTTTCCTGGATGTGGACTTTTCCTCGACTCCAGATCCTTGTGACAGCTCCTTATGGACTGAACTGGGGCTGGGTTTCATTTGTGGGGATTTGGCATGGTGTTGGGGCCGACTTGGACTTGGTGAACATGATAAGGACACTACTCTTTTATGGATTCTTGTTGTATTGGCCAAGAGTTTGCTTAAAGGCTTTAATCACTGTTAAAAAAAATAGAAGACTGGATAAAGAAGATGTGGCACATATACACTATGGTATACTACTCAGCCATAAGAAATTATGACATCGGATCATTTACAACAAAATGGTGGGATCTTGATAACATTATACGGAGTAAAATAAGTAAATCAGAAAAAAAAAAAAGAACTGCGTGATTCCATACATTGGTGGGTCATAAAAACAAGACTAAGAGACATGGACAAGAGTGTGGTGGTTATGGGGGGAGAGGGAAGGAGGGAGAGAGGAAGGGGGATGGGGAGGGGCACAAAGAAAACTAGATAGAAGGTGACGGAGGACAATCTGACTTTGGGTGATGGGTATGCAACATAATTGAATGACAAGATAACCTGGACATGTTTTCTTTGAATATATGTACCCTGATTTATTGATGTCACCCCATTAAAATTAATAAAGATTTAATTATAAATAAAAAAGGGTGGGTTTGGGCCTGGCAGGTCCAGGTTCTCACACTCTCACAGTATGACCTGGTCCCTCTGCAGCCTTTGCTGAGTGCTGAGACCCAGGGTGACAGGGCCTCCAGCTGCTCAGGCTGTCACCCGTTCACCAGCCATTCTAGCGAGGAGTGTTTCCACCTCTATTCGGTTCCAAGAAAATTCAGTTCCATACACCTTTGGCCTGGATTGAATCACATTCTAATTGTTGAATGCTAGAGAGCACCCAGAGGATGAAAGGTTTAATTGGCTAAACATGAGGGGAATCCTCAGGAACAGTCTGGACTGGAAGCAGAGGATGTGAGTTCCCAGCGGGAAGCTGACGATCTAGACTTGGGCATGAGAACAGACACTGGAGGAGGAACCAGCAGATCTGACATCACTAAATCCTAAACCTGAAACCTACAAGTCAATATATATCACCCTAAACCAAAACCTTAAAACCTAAGCCCTAATCCCTGTCTCTCATCCTAACTCTAAGCCTAAAGCCTAAACACAGACCATAACCCTAAGCCTAAACCTTAACCTAAACCATAAACCCTAAACATAAAATCCAAAATTTAAACCTTACAACCATAAACCATGAACTATAACTATCATTACAAACTCTATCTATGACACTAAATAATAACCATAAGCCACAAACCACAAACTATGAACTATAGCCATAAACCGTAAACTGTAACAATAAACTAAACCATAAAGACAAGCTGTAAACCCTTACCATAATCTCTACATCATACCGAAAACATAAAAATAGCCATAAACCATCAACATAATCCATAATTACTATACAATATAAACCATACACATCACCATAAGTAACCACAAACCATAAACTACCTATAACCTATAACCTTAACCCCTACTCCAGCCCCAGCCCTGTAAACAATGGACATGAATCCCTACCCAATCAAAACAGAAATACCACAAAAACAGAATACAGACATCTATGCGTTATATAGATGTAAAATCCTCCACATATGCATAGCCACACGAAGGAAACCAATAGCACATTAAAATTATTATGCACCACAAGCAACTGTCTCTATACCAGAAATAGAGGTTGAGGTTGTTCAATACACTGAAACCAAGCCATGAAAATATGCTTACATCATGGTGTTTACTAAAATTAGAAGAATGCAAAAATTGCAAATAGATGTGTGTGGGTGTGATTACAACATGCAAGTCAAGTTGACATGCCCTGGCTGGAAAACTCCGTTTTTTAGAGCATCGTCCCAAAGTGTAAAGGTTGACAGTTCGATCCTGGGTCAGGGCACATACCAGAACAGATAGATGTTCCTGTCTCTCTCTCTCTCTCTCCTTTCCTCTCAGGCTAAAATCAATTTAAAAAACAAACAAACAAGGTGATGTGACACTTGGGGGACAAGTCAGGACTGGCCCAGGATTCTGATGAACCCTGTGACATCATATAGGGGCCAGGTTTCCATGGTAACTCCCCAAACCTAAACATACTTCTTGAGAGCAGGTGAACATAGCTATGTAGGAGAAAAATGATCTTACTCATGGGCTTAAAGTCCTACTTACAGGTCTAAGCATCTTATTAAATGGAGCTACCCAGGGCCAGGGCCAGGGCCAGTGCCAGGACCACGGAGCCTGCTACACAGTAGGTACTCAATGAACTGCTAAGCTAATGCAGCTGCTCCCATGTGGAGGCTGTGAGGAGTCTGACATGTGTCACTGCCCTTTATAAAGTCACCACTGAAAATGCCAACCCACCAACAAGGCTTAAGTTGATTAATTATAGAATTTCACAGATTTATTTTAAAAGGCAAAACAAAATAATGACATTTTATTTTATTTATTTCAGAAGGGAGGGGGGGAATGAGAAAGAGAAGGGGGAAGGAGCAGGAAGCATTAACTCCCATATGTGTCTTGACCAGGCAAGCCAGGGATTTAAAACCGGCGACTTTAGGGTTCCATGTCGACACTTTATCCACTGCACCACAGGTTGGACCAAAAAGAATGCCTTTGTACAGAACGTACAAAATGTGTCATATTCTTCATTTTACAGATTGACCTCTGGGCAATGCAGCCATTTAATAAACAGCTAGCATTTATGGTACCTCAACTCTTAGCAGGTAACAACTGGAAATACTATTCTAGACATACATATTTATTCATATACTAGATCATAGGTCATAGATCTAACCATATCCCTAGATGCAACCAAAGACACATATGAGTTTCCAATTTATTTCTACATTATGATCAGGTGGAGCGGTAGGAAAAGAAGAGAAAAACCTCAAACCACTGTTCTTTATTCTTAGACACTGTAGTCCTCAACCATAAGGGACATATTCAGCTGAAATAATGACATAAAGTACATGACAATGAAAGAGTAACTTGAACTGATTTAACCAGAAATACCCAATTAGGTTGTTTCCCCCAGGGAAAGCACATAAGGCAGGTGTCTTCAGGTCAGGTGTGCATCTGGAACAGAGCAGGTATCCAAGAGCATCAATCAGGGGCAGGGTGGAGGGGAAAAAGGGGCTGGTCTCTCAGCAGCCTGAAGCGAATCCCCAAGACATCAGAGACCACAACCACTAGCCTGGAATAAACCCCTCAAGCCCTAGATATGGCTCTCAAGACAGAGCCAGGCTGCCTGCACCCTCCAGGGCCAGGAGAAGCTCCGTGGTTGTGCTGATGCCCCCCTGTCCCTCCCCTCGGGCCCAGCATCTGATTCCCACAGCCTCAGCTTCCATCTGGAGTTACTTCCCGCCCACAGAGCTCTGCCCATACAGCGATGCTGGGAGGTCTGGTGCTCACACCCAGGAGACAGGAAGGTTCCATAGAGGCATCATGCATCTCCCCACATTGAAAATGCTCATTTCAGGGAAAAGGGAACCTTTCATACATGATAAGAACATAAATTTGTGCAGCTTATGGCAAACAATACAGAGTCCTTGAAAAATTAAAAGTAGAACTACCATATCATCCAGCAATTCCTCTTCTGGGTATTTAGAAAAAAAAAAAAAGAAAGAAAGAAATCCAGACCTGAAGCACAAATAAACACTATCATGTCCGCTGCAACATTAGTCAGAGTAGCTAAGACCTGGAAACAATGAAAGTGTCCACCAGTGGAAGGCTACATTAACATATGGTACATACACACAATGGAGTATTACTTGGCTATGATAAAGGACATCCTGCCATTTGGGTCATGGATGAACCTGGAGAACACTATGCTAAGTGAAATAAGCCAGACTCAGAATGACAAATACTGCATGATCCCATGAATCAACAGTTAAATTAGAGCAGAGTGGAATGGTGGTTACTAGGTACTGGGGGAAGGGGAAATGAGATGTTGTTCTAGGGTTAAAGTTTTAGTTATGCAAGATAAATAAGTACAAGAGATCTAGGGTACTATAGCTAACACTTTATTACCTACTTGCAATTTGCTAAGAGAGGACATCATAAGTGGCAGCCTTCCCGGGGCCCCTGAAAACCCAAAAGGAAACTATATCCAAGTTCTCTCATCCAAAGAATAAAAACAGACCAAGAAGCCAGACAACAGCAGCTCTGAAAGTGAACTTGGCCTGACCTGTGGTGGCGCAGTGGATAAAGCGTCTACCTGGAAATGCTGAGGTTGCCGGTTCGAAAACCTGGGCTTGCCTGGTCAAGGCACATATGGGAGTTGATGCTTCCAGCTCCTCCCCCTTCTCTCTCTCCTCTCTCTCTCTCATCTCTAAAATGAATAAATAAATTTTTTTAAAAAAGAAAAGCTTTAAAAAAGAAAGTGAACCTGGTGGACTCTGAAGGAATGTGTTTCCCCATTTCCACTTCCCCCCTTTCCCACACCTTTGGTTCTCAAGCTGTGGGTCACGACCCCAGCGGGGTCACCTAAAGCCATTGGAAAATACATAATGCATATCAGGTATTTACATTCCAAATCATAACTGTAAAAAAATTACAGTTATGAAGTAGCCACCAAAATTATTTTTTGGTTTGGGGTCACCACAACATGAGGAACTGTATTGCGGGGTCATGGCATTACAAAGGTTAAGAACCACTGCTATAGTGACACAAAAAAAGAGGAATTTTGTAAGTTACCAAAAAGCTGAAAATTGATATTGATATTCTGGGAGGAAAGGTCAGGCTTTCCTATCAGCCTTTCCTGTCCTGTCCCTCCTTTAGGGAGGGGAGGAAGAAGAATGTAGAGCAGTGGTAGTCAACCTGGTCCCTACTGCCCACTATGGGGCATTCTAGCTTTCATGGTGGGTGGTAGCAGAGCAACCAAAGTATAAATAAAAAGATAGATTTAACTATAGTGAGTTGTCTTATAAAGATTTATTCTGCCAAACAGCAAAAATCCAACATAAAGTACTTGGTAAGTAGTTATTATATGCTTTATCTTGCTGTAACTCTGCTTTATAAATTTTATAAAGTAAAGTTACTTTCCTACTTTATCAATCACCATTACTGTGGAACCAGTGGGCGGTTAGAAAATTTTACTACTAACAGAGATACATAAGTGGGCGGTAGATATAAAAAGGTTGACTACCCCTAATGTAGAAGTTTCTAGCTTGCAAGAATAATGGGTCATTCAGTTTCAAATCTAAAATAAAGGTTAACCAAGAAACTTCTTTTTCAATAGGAGGCAGAATTTACATACCATCTGGCATTGATTGTAGTTCTTTCCCCTTCCTGGAATCTTGAGGGTAAAATACCTCTAGGCTGGTGAGGGAAGATGAACCCTGAAAGATTTGTAAACATCTTTGATTGTGTTACCTTGAAAGTCTTAATGTTTCTGTGTATTCCCTAAACAAATGTTGCCAGCTTGTACCATGATGTCACGCTCTCCCCAGCTCATGTGTGATCAAGGGTATATAAGCAGCCCCTGAACTATTTTGGGGACTGCACGATTTGGGTCTGATGCCCCATGTCAGCCATATGCAGCTGGCATATTTAATAAATCTCCTCCTCTAATAAAACTCTTGAAAATTCATCTGGACTGGGTGTTTTTACATGAACTCAATGAAATGAGGTACAGTGCCTTTCAGAATCTGGGGTGTGGTACTTTATAACAGAATGTCCTAGATATACTTATTCACAACTTTTGAGGGCACAGTTTGGAGGTGCAGGCACACAGGACACTTGTAGAAGTGGGACAGCAGGGTCTCACTGTAGCCCACAAGGAAATAGAACTTGTGCGCAGGCAGCTGCCTCAGGACCAGAGCACAGATCTCCACTTGGTTAGCCCTGGCACTTCAGGACAAGCTGGTCAGTTAGGCAGCTGGGGAAGGTACCCAGATAAACTTGCGAAGAAAAACATCTTCCACCAGTTCGCTCTGCAGCATGGTCCTCACCATCAAGGTTACCTGTAAAGAGAAGGGCACCACAGACTCAACCAAATCTCTTGAGTTAACACACAATAGCACAGGGCACCCATTCCACCGCCACCTCTGCCACTTTTCTTCTGCAAGTGGAATAAGAACACTTTAAAGTTCAAAATACATTATTTCAATAAACTCTCAAACTAGGTACTATCACTATCCTCACTTTACAAAAAGAAACAGTGAGGTCTTCCTTAGCCAGGACACAAAACTCAGATGATCCCTCTGTCCACTCCCTTTTCCACAGTCTTTCTTTCTTTTTAAAATGATTTTATTTATTAATATTTTAGAGACAGAAAAAAATATTTTAGAGACAGGGGAGGGAGACAGAGAGAAAAGAGAGAGGGAGAAATAGAAAGAGAAAGGGGGAGAGAGGAAAAGAAATGTGGGGGAGGAGCAAGAAGCATCAACTCATGTGTTCCTTGACCAGGCAAGCAGCATTTTGAACAAATAACCTCAGAATTCCAGTTTGACGCTTTATCCGCTGTACCACCACAGGTCAGGCTGTCACTTTTTGCTAACTGCCTTAAAGCACTTTTCATCCCACAGGCCACAGATGAGGCCATCATCTCCTTCTGAAGTTTGGGACAAGAGCTCTCACCAGCCAGGGCCATCACCTTCACCCAGTGAATTCTCAGTGTGGACCCTGCAAGCCCTCCCTTCTCACAATATCCACAGAGTCTCCACATCCACCTCCAAGTCTCAGAACAAGACCCCAGAAAGGGTCGGGGAACAAGAACCTTTAAATAATTCTCTAGATAGATACATCTCAAACATCCAAACTGAAAACCTTCACACTGAACAAAATACAGTTGATTATCATTAATTTACTGTAGTTCTATTCTGTAAACTCACTGTAGACAATGAACTATCAAACACTCAACCATAGCTCCTGGAGAAATGCAAGGGTAGGCTCTGCAAGCCTTTAGCTACAATATACAATATTTTTGTCAATAGATCAATATATCACACAGCCTTGCTTCATATCAGGTCTACCGGAAAGTTCTGTCCATTTCTATCACAAGTTTTGACACATAAGCACGTTTATTTGGCACATGTGTGCCTCTCTATTTTTATCACTTAATGTATACATACTGACGTAGCAAATTAACTAAAACAAAGTTGGTTCACGTTAGTCTTATGTGTGAAGCGATAGTGTACCCATGGCTACTGATAAAATTCATTTACGCCACTGTAATTTTTACGAATTTCAACAAGGAAGAAATGCTACAGAAGCATGTAGAAATTTATTGAAAGTGTTTGGTGAAGGTACAGTTTCTGATAGGACATGCAGAAGATGGTTCGAAAAATTCGAAACAGGTGATTTCGACCTTTCTGATAAGCCACATTCTGGGCGACCATCTTTGATCGATGACGATGTTGTTAAGACCATGTTGGAGCAAGATCCTTTTCTGACAACATCGGAGATCGCAGAAAGGCTTAATTCAGCTCAGCAAACCATTTCAGACCATATTCGGAAGAAAGGATTGGTGTGGAAATATTCAAGATGGGTGCCACATAAATTAAGTCAGAAGAATTTGGATGATCGAGTCATCATATACACATCTCTGCTTGCTTGGAACAAAATCGAGCCCTTCTTGAACCGGATGATAACTGGGGATGAAAAGTGGATTACCTACGAAAACATCGTAAGGAAAAGGCATATTGTGAACCCGGAAAACCTAGCCCTTCCACTTCTAAACCAAATTTGACTCTGAATAAGAGAATGTTGTGTATATGGTGGGACATTCGAGGACAAGTACATTATGAGCTTTTAAAACCAAACAAAAAGCTCAATTCGAGAAGTATTGTCAGCAACTGGATAATTTAAAGACAGCAGTCCAAGAAAAGAGGCCGGTGATGTTCAATAGGAAGAACATCATACTGCATCATGATAATGCCAGGCCACATGCTGCTTTGGGGACTCGTCAAAAAATTGCAGAACTAGGCTGGGAAATTGTCGCATCCACCATATTCCCTGGACTTAGCACCCTCCGACTATCACTTGTTTTTGTCCTTACAAAATTTTTTGAAGGGCAAAAAATTCAAAACTGAAGAAGATATCAAACAAGCACTGATTCAATTTTTCACATCAAAAGATAAAACTCTTTTCAAAAACAGGATATACAAACTGCCCTCACGCTGGCAAGTAATCATTAATAATAATGGCAATTATATTATTTAATAAAGTTTATTGATAGTAAGAAAAATTTGTATTTTGTTTTATTCCAAAAATGGACAGAACTTTCGGTAGACCATATATATTTCTACTTAAAGACACCTTTTTTATTATGTGGGCTAATTAATACTAAACTCTCCCAAAAGCACCATGACTCATGCCTGAAGTAAGCTAATCTAACATGCACATTTCCTCTGTCAAGTATGTCACAGCCTCCCTGGGCTCAGGAACACCAGACAACCACTCAGCATCACCGCTGTTTAAGGCAGCGGAGTCAATAACAAAACGCACAAAACTGTGAATACATGGAACCAGCAACTCAAAAGGACACATGGGTACTGTAGGAAAGCTGAAACTAGCAGCACAGACTGGAAGAGACTTGACTTGGGGTGGTTAACACACAATACAACATACACACGATCATTATACAATTGTAAACCTGAAACCAACATAATTTTACAAACCAAGTATCACCTCAATAAATTCAATACAAATTTAAAAAACTTTGGACAAATACACTGAAACAAAAACAAAAATTAAAAAAAGGGCACTGCCAAGAGTAGAAAAATTCACAGAAAATAAAGAAAAACCAGTGCTTCAGAGGAAAGCTGCTGTATTTACAACACACTGTCCCGCGTGTCCAAGTCGACTCTACAGGGTTTCACTCTTCACTGCCTCAGAGCCACCTGGCAGCTCATTCAATCACAAGTGATTGACAGCAAAGCAACAACACTTCCTGCCTCCAGGCACGCAAATCCCTCCGTGGAGGTTCAATCCGCTCCTCGCTCCCCGCGGAAAAAGCCACCGCTGTGTCGTGTTTCCACCCTTGTGCCCTGACGCCTGCTTTCCCACTTCTCCTCTACAGGTGGACGGATTTCTGACTCCACGCGGATCACTGAGTGGAGTAAAACCTCGAACGCGGCTCACTCCTCCTGTACCCGTCACAGCCGAGAACTCGTCGGTGGCGCTGGGGTCACATCGCCAGCCTCTGGCACCATCCTACCCCCACCTGTGTGCAGCGACAGCCAACCCTTGCAGTGCGCGATGTGGTGAGGCGCGTGAGCCTCCTCGTATGTCACCGGCTTGTCCCCTTGGCTCACTCGGACCCGGGCTGCTCGATTCTAGGAGGACAGAGAGGCCGTAAGTCGCATGCCTGACCCAGGCGGCGACCCTGGCCCGGCCCCTCATCCCCAGGCGGCTCACCTTGGCGCACACCATGGAGACGTGAAGGGCGCGCCAGGCACACAGCAGCTCTCAG
Source organism: Saccopteryx leptura (assembly GCF_036850995.1). Taxonomy (NCBI): domain Eukaryota; kingdom Metazoa; phylum Chordata; class Mammalia; order Chiroptera; family Emballonuridae; genus Saccopteryx; species Saccopteryx leptura. Next base: position 439,050 of record NW_027095707.1, on the reverse strand, counting down.
CTCCAGGACAGCACCTGCGTGTGTGGAGGGGGAATTGTAACACGAAACCCGTGGCAGCCATGACCCACCGAGCCCGCTCACCCGCTGTCAGGCCTCCAGCTACCCATGGGCGCCGCCATTTTGGCTGAGCGCAGTGCGTGACGCTCCACCGCGCCACGGGGGCAAAGGTCAGCGCACCGTGGACAAGATCAAATCGGAGCCGGCGCAGCTGCGACTCTGCGGTGGGGGGCGGGGCCCTAGGGCGAAGTGGGGGCGGGGCCGGGCGGACCCACGCTCTGGTGCTCATTTCTGCACCTCTTCGCCGGCCACCCCTGGAGCCGCGGTTCGGGGCGGAATGAGCGTGAGGTTTCACCCGAAGAGCTTGTCCCGGTGTCCTGAGGACAGCAACGTGCCCCTCGCCACACTCCCGGGCCTCCCCTTGGAGCGTTTTCTTAGTCTTTACACATTCAGCTACTTGAGTTGTCTCCAAATATTTTTTCTGCAATGTCGATATTAAAGCCCTAACGATACACGGAAACAAGCTCACAAAAACTGTCAAGATGCCATTTAAGAAAAAAAGATCATCTACTTATATTCACACAGTAAAAATATACAAAAAATCATTTCAAGTGTTAGCAGTAGTTATCTTTGGAAAGTATGATGATGTGTAATTTCTTTTGGTTTGTAATTTTTTTCTCCTTGTAGTCTCTGTATTCTCTTTAATGAACATATCTAGTATTACGTATTTCTCATAACTTACTTTGCTTTTTAGGCCATATTTAATTTACTTTTAAAACTTTCTATTACAGTTTACTTTCAGTAGTTTTTTCAAATAATTGTCTTTATAGCAAACTCCTGGATTTATCCACAGTGAAGAACAAACACGTTTTGGTTTAAACTTCACCCAATTTTTCAACGAGGCGCTATGCAAAAGGGAGGGGCTTCACCCTGCCCTGGGCTGGGTCAGAACCTCAGGGACACCATGGGGCCTTGATGCTCAGACCAGGGCACTAACACCGTCATTGGTCTCCACTGACGACTACAGTGAGGGGGAAAGTACCAACACTGGATGTCTTATTTCAGAATTCAACACTGTAATGGGGAAAAAAAACCTCAAAACACAAAATTTAGGCTCCAGGTTCTGGAGTTGTGCCCTGGTGGGACAATCTGTACACTTGAGCCTCAGTTCTATTTTCTATAAAATGGTTTTGTTGCTGATACCATGTCATAGAACTGTCAGTAGAAGTAGTTGTCATTGGTTCTGTTAGGCTGATCATGTGAAATCGCCAACACTTGGCCTTTTTAAATCTACATCATCCACCCTGATGTTGCAGCGGCTGTGGTTTCCAAGGGAGGAAGGACAACACTAGCATCTATGTGGAGGGCAAATGCACACACCGGTGGAGGGCGAGTTGCCCAACATCGCACTGGGAGAGGAAAAGGGACCAAGAAACTCATCTTGGCTTCAGTCTGTACATTCTGCATGATCAAGATTTCTTTGACCACTTGAAGATGGGTCCTCAAAAAAACCATTAATAGAAGAACAGTGTCTTTCACTTTACTAGAAATGTTTTATTTCTAATTTATTAACTGTGGCCTCCAGCTGTTCTGCATACTGGGTAAGGGGGCGGAACAGGGATGAGATATTCTCCAATCACAGTAGTTTCCAACTGTGAGACCTTCCACCTTTTCCTGAAGGAGGCTTTTAAACTGATAGTATTTCATTATCCAGTTTTATAATTTTGTTTTAGAGAGACATCCCCATGTTTCATTCTCCACACCCACTATCCATTGTTGAGGCACAGAATGGAGTAGGTTCAGTGGGCTAGGTCCCAAGCTAGTATTACTGACTTTAGCTTTGGGGTGCTGAGATAATCATCTCCCGACTCCTGATAGACCCAATTACAAACATCCTGTGCCACACTGGGACCTGTGGGAAGAAGCCGCAAGTCCAGGACTTGGAGTAGATGGATATGGAAATGGGCCTCACATGTACCAGCAACACTTCACTTCCTGACTCTGACACGGCACTAGATCTGGACACAAAAGAGGGCTGATACTGCATTACACAGGGAACAGGGAGCCTGGATGGGGAGGGCAGAAAAGCTAAGGTAAGAACTGTAACAGGAGCACTTAAAGGGGCCTGACACCCTTGGGTGGTAGAATGAAGGTGAAGCTGACATCAGAGACTGTCCTGATGGAGAAGTGCCTGCTGGAGAGGGCCAAGGACAGGCAGAAGGAGGCTGGGGCATACAGCAGCATGTGGGAGCTGAGGGGTGAGAGGTGGAAAGTCACCACAACCAGGATCAAGGACTTCTTGGCTCATATCTGCAGCCCTGACTTGTCAGTGCTTGTAACACTGAACTCTGAATTAGTTTTACTGATGTCTTAGGAACTCATGATAGGTTTATAAGCCAAAATTATATTTTTACTAGTGATTCAGAAAAAAAGAAATTTTCTTCCCTGGGCTAACTCACATCTGAGGAACTAGGGAGAGCTACAACAATATCAGACTTACATTTGCACAGATTTCTTTTTTATTTTCGGTGGTAGAGACAGTCAGAGAGAGAGACAGACAGGCAGGAAGGGAGAGAGATGAGAAACATCAATTCTTCCTTGTGGCTCCTTAGTTGTTCATTGATTTCTCATATATGCCTTGATCGGGGGGCTACAACAGACCGAGTTACCCCTTGCTCGAGCCAGCGACCTTGGGATCAAGCTGGTGAGCCTTGTTCAAACCAGATGAGCCTGCGCTCAAGCTGGTGACCTCGGGGTCTCAAACCTGGGTCCTCTGTGTCCCAGTGCGGCGCTCTATCCATTGCACCACTGCCCAGTCAGGCTCACACAGATTTCTAACACCAACCCTGCTAGGTTCTGTCTCAGTAAAACTAAGATATTACAGGCCCTGGCTGGTTGGCTCAGTGGTAGAGCATCAGCCTGGCATGCAGGAGTCCCGGGTTTGATTCCTGGCCAAGGCACACAGGAGAAGCACCCATCTGCTTCTCCACCTCTCCCCCTCTTCTTCCTCTTTGTCTCTCTATTCCACTCCCGCAGCCAAGGCTCCACTGGAGCAAAGTTTGCCCGGGCGCTGAGCATAGCTCTGTGGCCTCTGCCTCAGGTGCTAGAATGGCTCTGGTTGCAGCAGAGCGATGCCCCAAGATGGGCAGAGCATCGCACCCTGGTGGGCATGCCGGGTGGATCCCGGTTGGGTGCATGCAGGAGTCTGTCTGACTGCCTCCCCGTTTCCATCTTCGGAAAAATACAAAAAAAAAAAAAAAAAAAACCAAACTAAGATATTACAGATATTGCTTAATACACCATTAAGAGAAATGTATCCTTTTGAAAATCTGTTGAAAGCTACAAACCTTTTCCACAGAAGGAACAGCACACAATTTTCAGGAATTCAATGATTGAACCTTAACTTTACATAATGGGTAGACCCCAAATAAAGAACCCTCGGTTAGTAGGGAACCAGTTGAGCTTCCCTGTTTCAGATTTCAGGAATAGCTAGAATAAGTTTTCAAAGGAACTGATTGCCCTGGACAGTTGGCTCAGCTCAGCAGTAGAGCATCAGCCCAGCGTGTGGAAGTCCGGGTTTGATTCCCAGTTAGGGCACACAGGAGAAGCACCTATCTTCTTTTCCACCCTTCCCCATCTCCTTTCTCTCTTTCTCTTCCCCTCCTGCAGCCAAGGCTCCATTAGAGCAAAGCTGTCCCGAATGCTGAGGACGGCTCCATGGCACCCGCCTCAAGTGCTAGAATGGCTCCATCCCCAAAGGAGCAACGCCCCAGATGGGCAAGGCATTGCCCCTGGTAGATCTAATGCCGAGTAGATCCTGGTGGGGCACATGGGGGAGTCTGACTGCCTCCCAGCTTCTAACTTCAGAAAAAAAATTTTTTTAAATAAATAAATAATAGGGACTGATTGATATTCAACAATCCTAAGACAGGTCTCCAGTGCCTGAACTTGGGACCCAGAAATATTCTAGTGGATTTCCCACTGTGTTGGAGAAGCACCAGGGTAGCTTCCATGGCCTGGATGGAGAAAATAACAGGTTTGTGGTTTTCAAGGTGAACCAACATCTTAAAATTTGTTTTACTTAATGATACAGGAAGAGATGAGCTTGCAGTGCTTGAGGATTACAAATTCTTTTTAAGTTTCAGAAGGGAAAACATTTTCCCAAATTTATTAGCAGAAGACCAGGTTTCCAGAGTGCCAGTGTGGCACACGGCCTGTTCTGCACGTCCAGAGGCTCACAGAACCCAAGGGGCAATGCCCCAGACACCAAGGAAGCCGCAGGTGTCCTCGCACTTCAGAAAAGGGGCCAAGGGGCCTGCATTCAAGGACGGGTTCCAGGACACAGGGCTCACTTTCCAAGTCTGGCAACAGCAATGAAAGGGACACAGAGAGCTCCTGATCACCACCTTGAGGCCAAGTTTTCCTGTAACCACAAAACAGAAAGGCCCCAAGGCCTCAGCTGAGATTCACAGAGCTAGTGACACAGCTGGAACTGGGTTCTGAGGCTCAGTGAGGTCACCTTGGTGAGGGCTAGTGCAGGTCAGGACTTCAGCTGGAGAAAAGACAGGGAAGGGCCTCAAATTCTGGCTCGAATGGCAGCAGGGGGGCCCATGTCAGGAGCAGTGCAGGGAAGTGAAGGGCTGGCACCGAGGGCCTAGGGGGTGAGCCTGCTGCCCTGAGAGTGTGGGAAGTAGAGAGGCAGCACTGAGGGCAGCGGCTCCCTCTCGGCTCACTGCCCACACAGGTCTGCTGCTCTGGGCCCGTCCTCACCTACAGAATGGGACAGTGATGGAGGCACTTTGGAGCTACTACAAGGACAGTTAGCTCAGTTTCCCAGTAACAGCCTGAAGAATGGGTCTTCTTTCAGGGCCCAGCATGCACCCCTCCCTCAGAAGACACTGGTCCTCTTGGAGGAAACATGAACATTAGGGCCAGAGAGGAGCCACCTGTTACTCTCATTTGTGCATTCATTTGTTTCACAAACATTTATTAAAGCGCCCACAGTGTACCAGGCCCTGGGGTGACAGGGAACACACAGCCCCTGCTCTCAAGGAGCTAACCATCTGGGGAGGGGCATATGTGTGACCAGGTAAGTCACGATGCACATGGTCATGCTGTGGGAGGTGTACACAACGTGCTGTGGGGTGTAGGACACAGAAGAGCGAGCAGGGTGGGGTTGGGACGGGCTTCACGGTCAGTCAATAAATAGACTTGCCCACATGGGCATTCACTGAATGAGCTGCATCAAACCACTGATGCTGGGCTTGCCAGGAAGGCCTGTCTGCTTCCTAGGGCCCCTTCCCTACCCCTCTTCTGGAGACCCATGTGCCCAACTGCAGTGATAGAGGGCACCCCTCTGCTCCAGAAACAGATGAAAGAGACCCCACTGCAGGGGTCACCCACGGTGCTGAGACAGAGCTCTTGTCTGCACCTGACACCAGGGCTGCTACACCCCCAACAGCCTCTCTCCCCACTGCTCAGGAAACACCAGGCCCTGTCTTTGCCTTTCTACCTTCTCACATAGGCAGGGCACCAGCCCTCTCAGATGCCAACCCCAGGTGGACACCCCTCAGACCAGCTGCAACTCACAGCTGGCTCACCAGCTCGATGAGCTGCTGAACGTTCTTGTTGGTGTTGGACAGGCCATTCCTGATGTTCTCCAGCAGGCACCTCTCCAACTCAAAAATGGCTTCACTGTACCCCAAGCTCATGGCAGCCATGGGAGGCACTCCATTCCAAAGGCCAGGGATGTGCCATACGTGCTGCTTCTCTGGGTCACAAAAGGCCAGGTATGCTAGCGTCCGGAGGCCCTCTCCCTGTCTGTCCACCTGGGCAGCAGCTCTGCTCACATCAGCAGGGTGCTCCAGCAGCGGACTCCTCTCCCAAGGCTTCGGGCCGGGGACAGACATGTCGTGAAGGTTCTGGTACACAAACTGGTAGTTAGGCACGTGCCCCATTTTCTCCAGCCTCAGAACAGCATGCACCACAGCAGGTGGAATGTCCCTTGTTTCAGCTAAACTGACCACAATGACGTTGCTCAGCCCCATCATCAGAGTGGCCAGGGAGACCTCCAGCTCAAAGCGCTCCCCAGCCGTGGCCGGGGCGCCTCCTATTAAACCCCCTGAGTCTATCACCAGGATGTGGTCACAGCCCAGGTCCTGGCTGAAGGACTCAGCCACTGTAACAAGTTGCATAAAGGCCCCCCAAGGACCACGACCCCTCCCTGTGGCAAACCGAAGCCCAAACATGGTATTGAGGAGAGTGGACTTCCCTGTAGCAGGCACGCCCAACGCCGACACCACCACCAGCCATGACCTTCTCTCCAGGTGCGCATGTAGCTCCTTCAAGAGCCCTGTGACCCAGCGCAGAGGGGTGCTCAGCGTGTTTCCATTGATCAGCTCCAGGGGCAGCCCCTGGACCAGCAGTTCCAAGGCCAAGCCTGGGAAGTGGGCAAAGCGCCTCTGGCCTGCTGGCAGCTTCCCTGCCTCCACAAGGCAGCTCTCTGCCTCATAAAACTGCCCCATCCCCCGCAGGAAGTGCTCCACCCCCAGGGGTTCCGGCCAGAGCGGCTCACGGAGGTCCCCAGCCCCAAGCTGCTTCAGTCTCAGGGTCAGAACTGCCTCCTGGAGACTGTCTCAGCCTTGGTTGGGCCACCTAGGCCAGCCCCCACTCCATCCACCTCAGGAGATACTACCTCTCGCCTAAGGAGGGGCAGCTGATGCCCGCGATGAACTCCTGCATGCCCCCTGCAGGGTCGTGGCTGCTCTGCTGTGTGCGAAGTTCCAGCAGCCGGTGGCTCAGCTCTGCCCGGTGCTTGTCCGGAGGGTCCACCGCCCACTGCACCTGGCACAGCTCCTTCTCCACCCGGGCTGCCTTTCTCCACGGCTCCCCCTGCAGTCTCAGCTCGTCCCGCCCGTAGGCGTCTGAGTCTTTGATGTTCCTGGTGATCCGCTCCATCCGGTCCTTCGCCCGCTGACACTCCTCACAGTCCTCGTCGACCTTCAGCCCCAGCTTGCGGGCTGCGTGGGCCATGTCCTCCACCGACACCCTCCTGCAGGGGGACCGGGCCACGTGTGCCACAATGGAGTGGACCCTGCACGTGAAATGCACCCCGTCTGTGCTGCTGACCTTCACAAACACATGTGAGTGGTCCATTTTCAGCACGGGGATCAGCCTGTTCAGGAACCGCAGGTTGGAGTTGCGTTTCCCACGGTAGGGACTCAGGATGAAGTAGTACTTGGTGGCTGACCCCTTCATAGAGGACAGCAGTTTGTACTCCTTCTTACTGATGTTGTCAGTCAGGATGAACACGGCCGAGGAGACTTCTGTCAAGAGCTTAAACTGCAGCCAGTGAGACCCAATGTCGCCTCTGAGGTTCAGAAAGGCCACGGGCTCAGAGAAGAGGTCCAGGTCCTCCCTGCCACTGGGTAGGAACCAGGAAATCTCCACCAGCCCATCTGCAATCTCCCGAGAACTGGCGTCCAGGCTCATATTCCAATGCCAGAAGCAGTCTCGCTGCCCGTGGCCCGGGGTGAGCACGGCATTGAGCAGCTGGGACTTGGAGTTGCTGCTGACCTCCATGCTCACGAAGGCAAAGGCGGGGGCCCGGGGAACGCCTCCTCCGTGAGGCTGCCCACGCCCCTTGGGGGCTGTGACCATCATGTCCACACAGTACCCCGCATGGCCCACAGCAGGATGGTGTGGGCATAGTTCTCCGAGTCTGGCAGAATGAGCGGGAGTGCGAACTGGCAGAGAGACATCCTCAGCATGATTTCTTGCTGCAGGAAACTGTCAGAGGAAAGCAGCAGGGCACAGAGGAGGTCCAAGGGATTCACGGGCGTGTCAGGGGTGGGCAGCTCCGAGAAGGAGTAGATGTCCGCGGAGATGTCATCAGCGGTGTCCCAGTAGATGACCTCCTCCTCCATCTGGCTCTCCTTCTCCACAGGCCGGGTGTCTGGGAGCACATCCAGCACCATGGTGGTGTTCCTGGCCTCGGCATTGAGGGCCTGCAGCTTCCGGAGGAAGTTCCAGGGCAAGTCTTTTGGAGCCTGCGGAGCCCAGTTCCTCGTACTGTCACTGCTGATCTGCAGGGCATCCTGGAGGCCGAGTTTCTGGACCTGGTGTGTCTCTAGCCCCAGAAGCAACAGCATTTCCTGAAGTCGGCTCCTCTCCACTGTAGAGGGAAATGAAGACATAAGTGCTCACCATGCAGAGCGGGGGCCAGGGTGGAAGCAGAGAGGAAACACCAGCATGAGGGTGGGGTGGCCTCCTTCAGAGAGCAGAGTGCAGGATCCCTGGGCCACCTGAGACCAAGACACACATAAATCACACCACCCAGGTTGTTCTGAACACAGGCAGGCACGTGGACATCAGAGAAGGACAGGACACCAGGGGCCTCAGACAGAAGTCTGCGCATCTGTTTCTCTTGCAGCCTACGGGCTCCAGCACTGAGCCCAAATTAACTGGCTGGACTGAGTGCACCACGACGTGCGGGCAGCCCGTTCTCCCCCCCACCCCCACCCCTGCATGCATCTGTGCTTCTCCCTGCACTCGGTCTGGCAGTGGGTCTCCTCACACTGTAACTGGCTGGAGTGAGTGCACCCCGAGGTGCGGGCAGCCCGTTCTCCCCCACCCCCACCCCCGCGTGCATCTGTGCTTCTCCCTGCACTCGGTCTGGCAGTGGGTCCCCTCACACTGTAACTGGCTGGAGTGAGTGCACCACGACATGTGGGCAGCCCGTTCTCCCCCCCACCCCTGCGTGCATCTGTGCTTCTCCCTGCACTCGGTCTGGCAGTGGGTCCCTCACACTGTAACTGGCTGGAGTGAGTGCACCACGACGTGCAGGCAGCCCGTTCTCCCCCCCCACCCCCACCCCTGCGGGCATCTGTGCTTCTCCCTGCACTCGGTCTGGCAGTGGGTCCCCTCACACTGTAACTGGCTGGAGTGAGTGCACCCTGAGGTGCGGGCAGCCCGTTCTCCCCCCCAACCCCCACCCCCGCATACATCTGTGCTTCTCCCTGCACTCGGTCTGGCAGTGGGTCCCCTCACTGTAACCGGTCTGCCACAGGTGACACCATCACTGATTCACTATGATTTTCTTGTTCCTGTTCTTTCCTCTTTACAAAATAATTAGAGAATATTTAAACAAAACAGGGAATTATTATTAGAGTGCTGCAAACCATAGCTAAACTATTTTGCAAGTCTGAAGCCAATAATATGGATCTAAATCTTTATTGTATTCAAGTCTTTGTTAGAGATTATCATAATTCTGCTCTTATTTGTTCTCACCTTACATCACCCATTCTGATCCGGCCTCTTACAAACACTGCATGCTCACAACAGTCATGCCAAGGGTTTCGGCCACTTCCCTGTCTTGGACATGGCCTCTTACCAGTTTTCATATTACATATAACTAGTACACTTTTAATGATAATAAGTCAACAAAATGAACACGATTCCTGCTGCTCTCCTGGATTCTCTCTGCTCCTTTCTCCAAAGAGGAAGTGGCCCCTGTAATGCTACCCTAGGTGCTCCTGGGAACTACGGGGGCAGTTTCCTCAGAAGCACAGGACGGTTTAGGCCCAGGCCCTGGTAACCAGTAGCAGTCACAGCACTGGGGCACATCTGTCTCACTTCCCCGCAGGGTCCACCAGCTGCCTACTGTCTGCATGGACTCAGCAGGTTCTCGGGCTTGTGGCTGCAGCACGACCAGGAGCTGGTGAACTTGCTGCAGGAACAGCACTTGTAGGGAGAGACACTGAAGAAGAAACTCTCCATACGTGTTACTCAGGTTTCTCAGTATTGGCAAAATGAAACCAGGGATATTTTCTTCTGAGATCAGATGAGATCGGGCGCGTTCAGGGTGGTATGGCCGTAGACCAGGGATATTTTCTTATCAGACAGGGAACAACTGTCTCTACAGTATTTCTGAAGCAGCACGGTAGTTAAGTGCCGCAGGGAAAAGCCAGAGCAGAAAGCCTGTTACATACACACTCATGCCCAGTGCATGACTCTCCACAGGCCTGTATATGAAACCAGCACACCATAAGTGGTTCCCAAACCAGGCTGTGCTTTAGAATCACTTTGAAAAGGATATGTTAAAAATAACACCCAGAGATTCCAACTCTGTTACTCTATACTGTAATAGCTTCTAGGGGTTTGCTTTTTCTGGCAATATTATTAATATGTAAGTTGATATAAAGAGTTAGTGGCTCTGGTCAGTTGGCTCAGTAGTCAAGTATCAGCCCGGCATGTGGAAATCCCAGGTTTGATTCCCAGTCAGAGCACACAAAAGAGGCAGCCATCTGCTTCTCCATCCCCTCCCTCTCACCTCTCTCTCTCTTCTCCACCCCTCTTACAGACATGGCTAGATTAGAGCAAGATGGCCCCTCCACCTCAGGCACTAAAAAATGGCTCTAGTTGCCCCAGATAGGCAGAGCACTGCCCCCTGGGGGGTCTGCTGGGTGGATCCCTGTCAGGGTGCATGCGGGAGTCTGTCTCTACCTCCTCTCCTCTCACTAAAATTAAAAAAAAAAGTTAGTGGACTAGACATGATTTTGATGCAGCCAGGTGTGGGGACCACCAGCATGGATGCTATCTTTCTTCAACAGGACAGGAAGTTGTAGCAGTGACAAGAAACAAGACAGAAAACACATACCTGTTGGAAAGTCACTGTCCTGAGCCTCATTCGGACCATCTACAAAAGCAAAGGAAAACAAGTGTCAATCAAGCCAGATGCCTGGGACTCACACCAGTTTAAGCTGAACTCAGAATCCTCTCTGCTACTTATTGAGACAGAGTACTCCCAATTTTTCAAAATATACAACTACAGTTATTTTTAAAATTTTATTTAATGATTTACTGAGAGAGAGGAAGAGAAAGAGAAAGAGAGACAGAAACATTGATCAGTTCCTGTATGTGCCCTGACCAAGGATGGAACCTGCAACCCTTGTGCATCATGACGATGTTCCAACCAACAGAGCTATCAGCCATGACACACCAATTCGTTTTCACTGTGCCTGTTCCCTCTCTCTTTCCCCACCCCAATCCAACACCAAGCCCTGTGGTCTCCACCTCCATACTGAAGCTCGCAGTCATCTCCTTCCATTTCCCTCCATTCCAGATCTGGAAGAAAAACATACACACGGTCTCAGCAGCAAGTTAGAACTATCATCTGTCCCAGCAATTCCACCTTTGGTAGATTCCTCCAAAAGATTGACTACAAGGTCTCAAAGATATATCTGCACACCCACGTTCACATTGTTATTCACCACAGCTAAAACACAGAAACAACCTGAATGTCCACCAGCGAACAAATGGACAGATAAAATGTGGTCTGTACGTTTTATGGCATGTTATTCAGCCTCTAAATGGAACAAGGTTCTACAAAATGCTGCAGCACAGACAAACCCTGTGCTGAGAGAAATAAGCCAGTCACCGAAAGACAAGCATGGTACGAGTCCATGTACAGGACATATCCAGAGAAGTCAAATCATAAACACAGAAAGTATAATGGTGAGTGCCATGGGCTGGGGGAGAGGAGAATGGACGTTATAATTGAATAGGATAAAATTTCTATTGACAAGATGAGTCAAGTTGTGGGATGGACAGTGTTGATGGCTGCACAACAAAGTGAATGTATTTCTTCACTAAACTGAATACTTAGAAATGGTTAAGATAGTAAACATTATTTTATGGTATTTTAACAAAAAAGGAAAAAACTTTGGGGAAGAAGAACATTTTATAGTGAGTAATTCTGTGCCATTTAGTAAAGTCACAAAGTTGTGCGGTCCCTACTTCTTATCCATCTAGCTCCACAACATTTCCATCACTGGAAAGTAAACTGTGTTCCCATTAAGCAGCTTGCTTCACCTCTCCTCCCCACCCCTGCAGCAACCTCCATCCCCAGTTCCCAGCAGCTGCAACATTTTACACACCTACCAACCATGCACAAATTTCTCCACATCCTGGCGAACATTTCTCTTGTTTTTGGTAGTAAGCATTACATAGGGTATGAAATAGTATCTCATTGAATAAATATTTAATAAAACATAGCAAAAAGGGCCTGACCAGGCAGTGGCACAGTGGATAGAGCATCGGACTGGGATGCAGAAGGACCCAGGTTCGAGACCCCAAGGTCATCAGCTTGAGCGTGGGCTCATCTGACTTGAGCAAAAAGCTCACCAGCTTGGACCCAAGGTCGCTGGCTCGAGCAAGGGGTTACTCAGTCTGCTGAAGGCCTATGGTCAAGGCACATATGAGAAAGCAATCAATGAACAACTAAGGTGTCACAACAAAAAACTGATGATTGATGCTTCTCATCTCCCTCCATTCCTGTCTGTCTGTCCCTGTCTATCCCTCTCTCTGACTCTCTCTCTCTGTCCCTGTAAAAAAACAACCCATAGCAAAAAGTGATTAACACAAACTTATTTGTGTATTTTGTGGGGTTATTTTTGTATAACACTATTAATATCCAATAGAACACATTCATTTGGTGAAGTACCAGGTTAATGAAATTCACCTTGAAAATGAATCAATAAGAGAAAGATATCTGGAGTGTGGCCAAACCTTAAAGCTGAAGTCTAGAGGAGCTGCTACAGCCCCACCCCACAATCTCCATAGGAGCAAAAACCGCTTCTGGGGACCATGACCAGAAAGACCAGAAGCCCCAGTCTAATCAGGACAGTTCCACTTTATACCTGTTGTCCCAACAAGACATGTCTTTCCCTCTCAGAAGTGCTTAGAGCTTAGGAACTACTCAGTCACCCTGGACACATCTTGGGTAAGCAGACATAACATGTTGAAATGGAGTGTGTCCAGGTGAGCAGTGCGATCATCGCCTGTTTTAAAACTAAATCCCACTTTGAATATTAAGGGAAGTTTAAAAGACACCTAGCCCCTTGGTTGGCAAACTGCGGCTCACGAGCCACATGCGGCTCCTTGGCCCCTTGATTGTGGCTCTTCCACAAAATACCACATGTGGACGGTACCTCGATAAGGAATGTACCTACCTATATAGTTTAAGTTTATAAAATTTGGCTCTCAAAAGAAATTTCAATTGTTGTACTGTTGATATTTGACTCTGTTGACTAATGAGTTTGCCGACCACAGACCTAGCCTGACCTGTGGTGGTGCAGTGGATAAAGCATCGATCTGGAATGCTGAGATCACTGGTTTGAAACCCCTGGCTTGCCTGGTCAAGGCACATATGGGAGTTAATGCTTACTTCCTGACCCCTCCCCCAAAATGAATAATAAAAAAAAGACACCTAGACGGGATATTCTTGTAAAAGGAAAATCAAAGCCTTATGTGGATTTACTTTCAAGGTCCATGTTCCCCAGGCCAGGCTGAGGCTGGAATCCAGAACCCCAAGGGGATAGAAGAAAGGTATCTGCTTTGCTGGGAGCCCAAGTCTAACTTTACCTGCAATGGCCACAGCTGCTTGTCTCTCAGATGCTTTTATTTCAGGGGCCACTTCTCCCAAATCTGATTGTCTGTAATAATTTCAGAAGAACGTTACAATTAAAACAATGAAATATGGCTCAGCAGTAGAGCGTCAGCCTGGCGTGCAGGAGTCCTGGGTTCGATTCCCAGCCAGGGCACACAGGAGAAGCACCCATCTGCTTCTCCACCCCTCCCCCTCTCCTTCCTCTCTGTCTCTCTCTTCCCTTCCCGCAGCCAAGGCTCCATTGGAGCAAAAGATGGCCCGTGTGCTGGGGATGGCTCCGTGGCCTCTGCCTCAGGTGCTAGAATGGCTCTGGATGCAACAGAGTGACGCCCCAGATGGGCAGAGCATCGCCCCCTGGTGGGCGTGCCGGGTGGATCCCGGTCAGGGGCATGCAGGGGTCTGTTTGACTGCCTCCCCATTTCCAGCTTCGGAAAAATGAAAAAAACAAACAAAAAAAAACAAACAAAAGCAATGAAATAACACTTTTTTTCCTTCCCAGTTGGCTGCATATCAAAATCTCTTGGATGAGCCTATGAAAACTACCAATCCTGATCACACCCCAGATCCTCAAAACAAGAATCTCAGAGGTCCTGAGTCTGGACCGGGGCACCACTGCTTCTGAAAGTGCCCTTGGTGGTTCTGATGTGCAGCCACATTGAGAAAGCATCGGTCTAGAAGAACCAGCAATCCCAGACACTATGAGCCAGAGCATAAACACAGCCACTCAGAAAAACATAAAAGTATACATACCCTCTGACCAGTAATTCCACTTCTACCCTAAGGAAATAATTAAAATTAAGATTTAGTTACAAAGATGTTGGTGCAAGTTTTATATAGCATAGCAAAAAACTGGACACTTTTAAAAATCAAATCCAATAACAGGAAATTCAGGTACAGTCTTAGTCTACAACCATTACAGAACAGTCTACGTGGATCTTGCTTTGTAGCCAAAAGCATGCCGATAGGACGTTGTGGAATGGTGTTAGTGGGGAAGTCAGGTTAGAGTGTGCACAGTGTGAGGACGATTTGATAAAACTGACCCTATTTATCTACAGGTCGACTCAGAGGGTGTTCATCAGAAGTAGACAATATGGGCAGGGAGGGATGGTCCTGAATTCTTCTAAGTACGTTTGATAAGTATGGTCCACTTTAGAATCAACTATTTTTAGGTATGTCATAGGAACGAGTAAATGAGCAAGCTGGTCAGGAGCCAAGGTGCCACCCTGCAGCAAGGACACACAGATAAGGAGTGGAGGAAGCCGGACAAAGCACTCACAGTGCTGCACTGGGACTGGAGGTCCAAGTGTGAACTCGTGATCTCTGCACACATGCTCATGTCCATGTGTGCATGCGTGTTTGTGTATGCACGCATGAATTTCCAGGCCTGCTCCACTGAAAGGGCCGGAGTAGCAATGAGCACACCAAACACCCTTTAATATCACCCCACACTAAAACACACCGGTCTCTGTGGAGAAATGCCTGATACCAGGCCTGGTCAGGAAAAGAACTGGATGAGGCTAAGCATCTGACTTCAGAAAATACAAACTCCTTAAAAAAGTGCTGGGGCATGTCAGAGCACACAGCAACCAGCCCGAAGGGATTCCCACTGTCATGTTTGGGACACTTTGAGCATGAACATAATTAAATACAACATTTAATTAAAAGCTATTGAAAAACAGGAATTAATGAGTGTATACACCAGGCAGAAGAACAAACGGGGTGGGGGTACAGGGGCAGAGGACTCTCACCCTAAGGAGCGCTGCTGTGGGGCTGTGGCCACCAGCAGAGCACTGCATGCCACCACCACCATCAGGAAACGCCCAGCAGTCCTGGATAGAAATGCTGACGGGAAACAAGGTCTTCACCAAGTCTTAAAATGTTTCCTCATAGATCGCTTACCATGAGGTTTCAGTATGGTAGAATAGAACCCAGCAATTACACTTCACTGGGTGCTCAAACCAGTGACAATGGGTGCCCCTACTGTGGTCCCCTATGGAAGGACTCAGCATTACCTGAGCTGAATTCTGGCTAAGAATGTAGAACCTGGATCTAATCGTGTGGACAAATCCAAAATGAAATTTCATGCTAGATGGGAAGAAAATTGTATTTTCCAATAGTATGAAGGTCATAATAGACAACCAAGAAAAAACTGAAGAACTATTCCAGATTAAGGGTGCTGAAGGGACAAGAAAACAAAACGCAATGCCTAACCCTAGACTGGATCTTGAAGTTAAGGAACAAATTATATGGTCAACTGACCAAATTGAAACCTGTGTGTTGTCAATGTTGAATTTACTGATTTTTGACAACTATACTGTGCTTATGCAAAAATATCTCTATTCTTAGGAAAGAGACACTGAAGGATTCTTAGGAAAGAGACGCTTAAGAAAAATTTACATCCATTTGTATTTATATGTGTGCGTGTGTGTGTACACAGACAGTAAGAGAGAGAGATAAATGAGAACAGTAAAAAATGTCAAGAATAAGACACTCTGGATAAGGGGAATTTTTATACTTGTCATTTATCTCTAAGCAGAAAATATTTCTAAATAAAAAGTTTAGAGATGGGAAGATGGCAGCAGAGTAGGCAGATGCACAGACGCCCAGCTCTCACCACCAAACTGAAATACAAATCAATTTAGGAAAAATCAGCGTGAAAAACCAACTCTGGTCTACAAGAACAGCTCTCAAAACCAAGGAGCAAAGAAGAAGCCACAACAAACCTGGTAGAGAGCACCTGAATCTCCCCTGCTTACAGGAACGGAAGGGAGGGGGAGGCTGAGAGCCCAAAGGGGATCTTACCCCAGGGAAAAGAGCAGAAAATACTGCTCACAGCCACTTGCCTGGCTACCAGGGAGTGAGGTGTGTTGAAAAGACCAGCTTATCTCCCAAGTGGAAAGGACAGGGAGAGGGACAGACTGTGAGGGACTAAGGAATGCAGGAAATGAACTAAAAAAGCTGACTCATCCATGCTGGAGGCGGCCATAGCTGGGGGAGGGACTGAACCTTCCACAAAAGTTTAAAACATTAATAGTGGGTAGTTTATTTCTGTGTAGTGTATCAGTTTATGTGGTCTTATTTTAATTCATTTAAATAAAAGCATGTTCTTATTTAATAAAACCACAAGGCCTGTGAAATGATGCTATGAGTGGGGGGTCGGGGCCAAGATAAAACACGCATGCCCACCAGAGACCTGATGACCTGGTGCCCCTGGGAACCAGTGCCTCCTCGGAGAATAGCAATGCAGCTCCACTTAATTCACCAGCAAAACAGATGCTTAGTGTTCATCCAGTCCAGGCTCCCAGAGAAAGTTTCAGGACCAATGCTTGTTATTCCAGCATGTTCCTGGGGTCTCACCCTCTGCCCCCTCTGAGAAGAGTGACAGTAACCACAGTGGGCACTGTGCTCATGGTTGCTTCAGCCCTTCACATTCAGAGCACTGAGTAACTGAATTCACCTGAACCCACTGCAGATAAAAATGGGAGTTGACAGTCTTCTCTTCACTCTCCCCAGAGAACATATACAGATACTACTTTTGTAACAAGGATAAAAAGCAACCTCACCAAAAGAAAACAACTGAACCAGTTAAAAATAGTTCCCCAAAGATAAAAATGCTGGCCTGGTGGCTCCAGGCCCACAGGGGACAGAGGACATTTACACCCCAAGGCAGGATACTCTCCAGCTACATCCCAGAGCTCCCAGGACTGAGCTGAACTTCAACCCTCTCTTTCCCACACAAGAAAGCAGGGGGACAAGTGACATTATCACAGGGATAACTCCAAGTTTGTGCCAATCTATAAGAATAAACATAGGCCCTAGCTGGTTGGCTCAGTGGTAGAGCATCGGCCTGGTGTGCAGGAGTCCCAGGTTTGATTCCCAGCCAGGGCACACAGGAGAAGCACCCATCTGCTTCTCCACCCCTCCCCCTCTCCTTCCTCTCTCTCTCTCTCTTCCCCTCCCGCAGCCAAGGCTCCATTGGAGCAAAGTTGGCCCAGGTGCTGAGGATGGCTCTGTGACTTCTGCCTCAGGCACTAGAATGGCTCTGATTGTGGCAGAGCATTGCCCCCTGGTGGGCGTGCTGGGTGGATCCCAGTCGGATGCATGTGGGAGCCTGTCTGACTGCCTCCCCGTTTCCAACTTCAGAAAAAATACAAAAAAAAAAAAAGAATAATCATAAAATTCTGCACTTCACACTTGTGGACAAGCTCACACCTGATGGAATCCCTGTGCTGGATCTGGGAGAACCACCCCTACAGGAGAGCACAGCAACAAAACCTCAGCTCTGTCCACTGCTTTTAATGAACAACTCTGCTTTTAAATCACGAGGTTGAAACCACAACCTCCACTGGGATATTTGGAGACTGGGGTCTTTAGGGGGATTGTTAGTGTCAAATGAGGTCATAAGGGGGCCATGATCTGATGGGATTGGTATTCAATCAGAGGAGGAGCAATCCTGGGGGTTCTTCTCTGCCTGCAGACTCAGAAGAAGGTATGCACCTACAAACCAGGAACGGGGCCTCAGGAGAAGCTGAATTGACCTGCACCATAATCTGGGACTTCTAGGCTCCAGAACCGAGAAATAAACGTCTGTTGTTAAGTTCCCCAGTCGGGGTACACTGTTGGTCGCAGCGACCTGAGTTGACCGATGAACACTCCAAACTACCCCACAGGTGGAAATATAAGAAACAACATGACACACAATGACATAGAACCCTTCATGGCAAGTTCCAAATATCGAATAGCGAAATAAAAAGCTCACAAGAACAGGAACACAGAGAACACACAAACAAACCCACCCGAAACAGAGAGGCTAATAACAAGAACAGTGCCACAATACATTTGTCCAATGAGCACACGCCCTGGGAACAAGGGTGAGCTTTGCACCCAGAAAGCCATAGGCACAGGAAGGCTTTTGAGCCAAACAAAAGACTGCCGAGGACACCTGCAGCACTTCAAGGGCACACTCACACTGGAATCAAAAGTAACACTGACCAATATAATAGTAAGTGAATGGGCAGACCAATGAAAGAAAATGGCAAAACTATTAACTTATATGTATGCATATGCACATAAAAGCAAACACAGAAATAAAGAAAGATAACTGTAAACCAGAAATCAAAAACAAAGAAGAGCTATAAATAAATTAGGAAAAAATTAAAATAGTAAAAGAATGAGATGATTCATTGCATACATGAATGAGAAAAATAGGGAAATAAATAAGCAAGGAAAATAATTAATGAAACCTACTCAAAGAATTGACAACTCAGTATTGAAGAACACAGTGAAGAAATGAAGACATGCTCCAAGGTATGTATGTACCAGCCAAATCTGAGAACATACATCCAAACTAAAAGTGACACAGAAGAAAGTGACAAAACTAACAAAATCTCTCAACTCCATCACTGAGTGCATCGCCCAATGGAAAAGGAGAACAGAATGAAGCAAAACATTACTTCCTTTCCATTAAACATTACCTCCATGTCTGTAATACAGCAGTTAAGTAAAGTAAAAATATCATAGCTTTGAATCTTCATTGGCCTCTCCTTCCTGCCTCCGATGAGGAAACAAAGGCAGTGTTTCTTCTCTGCACCATCTTCTTCTGAGCAAAGAACATGAGATCATCAACATACTGAATTGTCATGTAATAAAATCATTTTCAGACATTGATCCTGTAGGAAACCTTAACTGCTTATGGTCGTAATCACATACTGATGCCAAGAGACTGTAAGACACGACCCCTTTAAAATGTGTTATTCTCAAGATCTCCGCTAGAGAGCACCAAAAAAAAAAGGTTTTATTAAATTTCTTAGGCAGCCTTCACTCAGCCAGGAATCCCGAAGACACACTGAATTACAGCAGAACTGAGACCATGACAACTTCTCAGTGGGAGAGAATGGAGGACCCTGACACAGGACGTCTCTTTCCTAACAGGACTAGGAAAAGAATGACCTCGGAAATGACACAGCCCTGTCATGTAAGCTGTCGCTCTCCCCAGAGAACAGGCATCCTTTCCCAAGAGTCCATAGTCCTAGGAACCAAGCAAACAGCCCATCTCGGCGTGATGCCACTCTTGTGATAGACAATCTCAGTCCCCTGAATTAGGAGAACAGGAGACACCCGGAGCACGCGAAGATGACGGCATGGGATTCTGTGAAGTACAGCAAAACTCGGCTACTTGGCGGCACAGGAGTGCTCCCGTGGGGCGCATGCGCACTCCTTACTCTGACGATGCACTAAGTGGCCTGTGCATCTCAGTGTACAGAGTGCGGTCCCGTTGCACAGGAATGGGGTCTTTGTGGGCAGACAAGCGGGTGCTACCCCGTGCCTGGGCCTTTGACCAAATGGAAACAAGGGCATGCACATGTGGGGGGGGGCTGGTAACATGAAGGCCCTGCGGGACCCCCACAACTTCTTCTGTATTCACCCTGTTCACCAAAACCCACTGCCAGGGTCCAGCCCTGGGGGGAATCCAGAGTTCCCACAGGAAGAGACGGCATCGGCACAAATCAAGTGAGAGAGCCGAATTCTTTTCTTTCTCTTTATTCTCTTGTTAGTATTTACTGCCAGGCATCTCTGCCAAATGCTAGTACAGCTTCTTTTTTATACACACACCAAGTTACAATTACATGGTATTAATCATTGCTTCTGTTTCACTATCTTTACATGTTTCCAGATAACAGTTAATTTATATCTATAAACTACAAATCAGGTGGCAAATCACTCAAAGTACAACTATAAAATAACTTGAATAGTGATAACAACAGCGGTAAAAGCTTTTAAAGGATTAGTACTAACTAATAACTCAACTTTACTGTTGTTGTGAGTCAAGGGGCAGAGAGAGATTAACAGATGAAATCATTAAGGATTAGCAAAGGACCACCGCTTGCTCAGGAAAATGGCCTTGAGTTTATGCAGTGTCCTAATTTTTCTCACAAGATTTCAAAAGGCTTGCCCATTAAGAAATTGACATAACATTAAGAGTAACTTTTACTTAAAGATATATAGAGTGCACTCGCAAGATAGCTTAGTAGCAACACAATTTCAGAAGACATTTATTGCTATTGCTTCTGTGGATCCCCCCACATTCCTCTCATTATCTGAAGAAAAAATCTTGGAAAGTACACAAACCTCATGAGGGTGTCTCACTGAGAAAGCCCAGCAACTGCCTTCAGTCATAAAACAAGTCTCTTAGCAAAACATTCTTTTCTTGCCGACTGTGTTCCCATCCCAGGCCATGCAATGGGCCATTCCATTACACCTTACCTAAGATTCTATAGTCTACTCAAATTTTATTTATTTACTATATTCACACACTAGTTAAGTTCTAACTATATTCTTCTCAGAGTGTTCCACCATCTGCAGGTCAGGTAAGCAAGAAGAAAGGAAAGTTTCTTTACTCTATCACATGAAAAGGCTAGGGAGGAAAAATTATGAATTAAGTGAAGGCCGAAAAGTGCTCTGTGCACAGCCTCTGCCTCCTACCCATTCACAAATCACAATCTATTCTTTCTAACATGATTAATAAGAAGAAATTCTCCTACAAACTTAACCATTTACAAGGGATATCATAGCCAGCCTCTTATGTTTATGAGCCCAGTTCAAGGGGCTTACAGGCTTTTCTGTGGAACTCACACCCTCTGTCTCATTTCCAAAGAAATTACTACGAATCTACAGGGAAAGCATGGTACTATTATCCCTGTGCCATAAATAATAGCACACACCCAGAAAAGGGGGGATATAAGGCCAGATTAATTCAAAAAGTCAAAGGCGCAAGTATCGTTGTGCCTTTCCTTTGCGGTGACTTTGTCAACCCACAGCCATTGGTCTTCACTGCGGTGAATTTGTCAACCAGCAGCCGTTGGTCTTCTCTGCTGTGACTTTGTCAATCAGCAGTTTTTGATCTTCTTCTGCTGTGACCTTGTCAGCCAGCAGTTGTGGGTCTTCTCCTGCTGTGACCTTGTCAGCCAGCAGTTGTGGGTCTTCTCCTGCTGTGACCTTGTCAGCCAGCAGTTGTGGGTCTTCTCCTGCTGTGACCTTGTCAGCCAGCAGTTGTTGATCGGCTCCTGACAACCCACCTCCCCAAACCCACGGGCTAGCACCTCCTTCGTAGAAGGCTCAGAGTCTCTTCCCTCGACCTCCACATTCAAGTTGTTTTACCAATGAACCCCGGGAAATGAAAACAGTGTTGCCTCATAACTAACCTCACCAACAATAAAAAGAATAAAAAATTACTCTTTACTCATACACGATGCCCTTAGACAAAAAAATACCTACTCAAGCAATGGTCAAAATTTGTAATCATGGCAAAAATGCTCCCAAATATGAATGCAGCGGAAAAAAATAATATTCTGGTACAGCATCACTCAACCACTCAACACGTCTCTCTCTTCAGGGACCGAACCACAACTACTCCATCTTCTCAGGCCTTTCCCTTTCCTTGCAAAGACAGAAAACTACAACTGTGAAGAAGTGACACCCAGTAAGACATAAAGGCAGCAATGAAGACACTTTTTATTTGATGTGTACATTCTCCTCCCAACAACAGCACTCAGGCAGTGATGGTGTGAGAATTAAGAGGCTCGTTTCATGAACCTCCCGGCCTCCTTGCTGGTCAGGTCCTGTCTGCTCCCTTCCTCGGACCTCCGGACCCTTTGTGGTGACACAAACGGCTCCCACCCACACGACCTGGGTCACTGTTCCCACGCAGCTCTAAAAATAACTCCTTCCCTCTTACCGCGGCCCCAGGACGGTGCAGGACGGGGCAACTGAGGCAGAGGTGAGGCAGGAGCCTCTCCGGGATGCACCCTCTCGGACCTCCCACCGCCTTGGATGCTGAGTCCCCATCCCACCTGATCACGTCCTCGTGCCCGCCCCGCCCCATGAGAACCTGAAGGACTGGACATTAGACTCACCTGCGACCCAGCGCGCTCCGCTCTGCGCTCTCGGCCTTTCCCACAAACAAAAGGGAACACCCCCAACCAAAAACCTCCCAGGTCCCATGTCCCACCCACCTCCCTCCAAACCTTTCTTTCAGGTTGGACCTCCTCAGGCCCACATCCGGCACAGAGGACTCTGCTCTCTCTCATTTCACGCCAATCCTCCCATCCGCCATAACCCCCCTGCCTGAGCGCCCGCTCCCCAAACCTCTTCCCCGAGCTCCTTGCTCAGCACCTCTCATGCACCCCTCTTCCCAGTCTCCCCAGAGGACAGTCCCATCCGTCTCCGACCATGAGCCCAGCTCCCTCCCTTCTCAGCCTTGGCACCTCTCACCCCGACCTGCTCGGACCATGGCCGTGTTCTCGCCTCCTTAACGACCCTCCCCTGGTGCGGCCTAGGCTCTTCCTCCCTCTTCCCGGGGCTGCAGCTCCTTGTCCCTCCGTTTCCCCGCCACCTGTCACAGACTTCCTGCCTTCTCCTCAGCTGCTCGCGCTGCAGGTCACGGTCCCCTCCCTCAGTTTCCATTGCCAAGACCTCCCGCTCAGCCTCGCTGTCCAGAGTCCCGCCTCTCCCGACTCCTGCCACGCAACCGATGTGTAGATGCGTCCACGCTGCGTGCCCGGATGCGTGCCGTCGAGGGGAGAGGGAAACTCGGGAGGGGCGGTGGTCCAGAGGCACACCACAACGAGACCTCAGCTGAGGAGGGCTGCCTTGCCACAACATCCCGGGGGTGTGGAGAGCATCCAACAGCCAGGAGAACAGGAAACTTTCCCCAAAGTTACTCTGCAACCGGCTGGAGAGGCAACTGTTTCTTTAAGGGTTTTTACATTCAGAGCCCTGCTCAGGGACGTCCTTCAACCTACCAAAACTTTAACAGTCAGTAACTAGTGTCGATACCAGCACAGACATAGACACCAGCGTATGACCGCACAAGACACACACGATTTCTTGTGGCTCATGGCTTAGATGACAAATTGAGCAATAAAAAGTTAAAAATGCCACTTTAGGTTCAGGCAACTGCTATGCAGCAAAACAACAGAATGCTATCCAGAACAGTCAAGGATGATCTGGGAGCACCTTTCTTGGAAAAATCAGCCTGGAGACCAAGACCTAAAGTGCAGAAACTAAATCACGGTGGCTGGCTGCATGTAGCACTGTCCTGTCCACCCTACATGACATGCTCGCTCACAAGTCAAGTCAGGTACAAGAAGCAACCAATGGGAATGCCAAGAAACAACTACAGGCAACAACGACTGGTTGTTTCTCTGTGTCTCCCCCAATACACTATCTCTAAATTCAATAAATGAAATATAAGCAACAATACAACTTTCCATACTGCACCATTGCTCTGCTGTCCCCTTAAGGACTGACAGTCTTTCTGCCTCACTTTCTCCTCTCGTCAGCATTCACACAGGTCCTGTACATGCACAATTGCCACCTGGGAAGCTGCTCAGGTGCACTGTGCTGCCTCAGCAACTGTCGACCGGACCATCTGAAGCAGTGAGCAGTGTATGACAAGCGACCTGACTGGACACTACTGTCCTGGGTGTTCCCTGACTGCCAGCAGCACAAGTGCCCCATGGGTCAGATGGGCAGATCCAAAAACCCCTGACTGTGGGGGGAACAGCATACCTGAAACCTCACCCCAATGAAACCCTTGTAGGCAACTGTCCTTCCCTCATAATTCAATCCTTCCTACTGGTGCTACAATGGAACTAATAACCGACATGCTTCATCTTTCACTTTCCACAACCCACCATCTACAGACCTGCTTCTTACCATGTTGAATGAGTGCCCAATGGAGTATCTCTCAGATGACCCTGAGGGGACACAATATTACTTACAAAAAGCTCCTCACTCTCGGAACACCGTGCCTCCAGACTGTACCTCACAGAACATAATAAAAATACTGTTACCAATTTATCAGTATGTGAACCTGGGACTCTTTGAAGACCCAGCATCAAAAAGCTGAGGTCACTGGATTGGAGAAACGCTCATTCAGCTTGAGTATATGGTGATGAGCTTCAGCATGGCATCATGTACAGGAATCCATGTTCTCTGGATGGAGCCCTTCCTCTGACACAGTCACGGACACCACAGAGGGAAGTTGCATTGGCCGTTCCAAACTATTTTGCAAATCAGCAGCACAGGTGCAAGGAATTTTCTCTTAAGTGCTATTAATTCCCTATTTCCCCACTAGAGGCAGCAAAATAATGTATCCTTTCCCATTGACCTCTATTCAAGTGATATTCCCCAAATGCAGAATGCATGGCAGCATGCATCAGAGGGCAACAAGGGATCCCACACTTGAAGAAGAGAGGATCCCAAGCCAATGGGTCTCATTCATCAGACTAACAGGAGAAGGCATGACACAAAACAGTCAGCACAGCGAAAGTGAGAACCACACGGGCTCAATGGAGGCTCTGGGGAGCACTGCGAGCACCAACAGAGGACCCAGAGCTTTGAAACTAAAAGTCTTGCCAGGACATGCTCCTGGCCACAAAGATCAAGACATAAAAACAGGGTGACCCACGCTGATAAGAAACCCTTCATGCTAGGTTGCATACATCACAATGTAAAAATAGAAGGTCACGTGAACTGAACTCTATGAAAGCCTCAGATAGACTCACACCAAAAAATACAGCACACACTGAAAAAACTGCCCTATGCACTGTAGCCCAGGAAGAATAGACTCTGGAGAAAGGTCTCACATCTATGTACAAGATGTCAGCAGCACAATAAACTCAGAGAGATGAAGAACAAAGGATACATCCCTCAGCATCAGCTGAATCAGACACAGTGGAAAGACACACACCACTGCCTAATAAGGTATTGAGGGAACAAAAAAGGAAGGCAATTGAAATTATTAAATAAGTAACTAACTAACCTAATAAGGAACTTAAGGGAAAACAAAGGTACAAATAAAGGGAAAAACTAATCAATAGAAAACAAGAAAGTACAAAAATAAATGAAGAATAACTACATGAACAAATAAGGGAGCCAACTAAAAGAAGTGTTACTTGCAAACAACCACCTATAGGAAGCCAAGGTGAAGAACTGAGACAGAGATCATGGTCAGAAAGACCCAGAGTCCCAGCAAACTCTGCTGTTCCATACCAGAAAAGGAAACAGAGTGACCCAAAGCAGTCCTTCCCTTTTCCAAAAGAGTATTTCCACATCAGCCCTACAGCAGTTTCCTAAAGTAGCAATGTCACAGCAATCAATCTCTCATAGCCCAGTGTTCCTACCTGGGATAAAGAAACAGTTGCTATTGTTCTCTTGAGAATCTTTTCCATTCTCATAGCTGCAGTATAGATCATACATGGAATCAGAAAGTACAAGCTGACACCATAATCACTTATTCACTATGTGGGAAATTTCATGGACTTCTAATTATTCAGACAAAACAATAACTGCCAACAACAGAATTTCTTTGAAATAGCTCTATTCTCAAAAGGGCACTGGAAAAGCTTCCTTTGTTCAAGTGCCCTCCTCTCATGCATTTTACTCAAGATCCACAATATCAGGCAGCAGAGGTCAGAGCGTGAGAAGGGATCACACTGTCAAGGACCACACAGCCCTGTCAGGGGACTTTTGATTGATGTCAGTAGTTACAAAGCAATGACCTCAGAAAGTTCACAGCCCAATCACTTAACCTGTTCTTTCCAACCAGACAGTTTGTCAACTATCACTTCCATTTTGAGTGTTAGAAATGAATGAAAGGGGACCAGCGTTGCATGGCGCCACTCTTTTTTTACATAGACAGAGAGACCGAGAGAGGGATAGACGTTGGCAAGTAGAAAGGGAAACAAATAGGAAGCATCTATTCTTTGTTGAGACACCTTACCTGTTCATTGATTGCTTTCTCATATCTGCCATTAAGGGAGGGGACCTACAGTACAGCGAGGAACCTGCTGCTCAAGTCAGGAACCTTGACCTTTAGGACAGTGACCCTTGGGATCAATCCAATGACCACAGAGTCATGTCGATGATCCCACATTCAAACCACAGAGCCCAAAGTACAGCTAAGGAACTTGCGTGCAAGCTGCATAAGCCAGTGCTCAGGCCAGGGATCTCAGGATCTCATCCCAGGGTCCTCTGCCTCTCAGTCTCATGATGTATCCAATTTGCCACCACGTGGACAGGAGATAACAGTCTTTATATACAGGGTTGGGTGATCTGGGAGACACGTCCTGCGACCATGTCACTGGATCAAGAGGGGGATAGGAAAGCATGCTCGCTGGGAAAACATCAGTGACACATTATGACCACATCCTTTGACTGTGAGGGGAGACAGTACAGAAAGGCAGAATACTGGATGTTGCCACAGGACCTCAGTCCTGCAGTTCTGAGGGATTACAGAGAACATGGAGGTCTGACCCAGGAGCTGACACAAATTCACCCTTAGAGGCTAATCTGCCCTAGGACATGAGCACTAGGACTAGGGAGCACATACATTCAGAGGCACTGGCAGGCAGACATAAAGGGAGAGATGGCACAACAACTGTTTTGGGACCCCTCCTGAAATCCTGGAATGTGTGGTCAGTGCATGTCCTAAGCCTCTGACCGTCCCAATGCAGATCTGCGGGGAATACAGGGGTTCCCTGTCACAACACTGCTATGTCCTCTCATCCTGTGGATGAGTCCCTTGAAGAATCACTAAAACTGCTGGCTATACACGTGTAATTCACATTGGCTATGAGGAAAGAATAGGCCCCCCTCAAAGGCATCTCCATCCCAACCTCTCTGGGCAAAGAAGACACCCTTCAATGCATTCCAGGGAGGCAAAATGATCGGGACCCTGGACAGGGAGAGCAGGTCAGTGCAACCCCCGACATGTCCTATAGGTGGCGGCACTCACATAAGAAAATGGAAATATGTATCAGAGTGCAGAAGAACTTGCCCTCTGACGACATATGGGAACCTTCCTCACTGCCCCAGCATTCAGCATGTACAAGCAGGGGCTCCCTAAGAGTACGGAGGTGTATCTCTGACTCCTATGGAGTGTGGACACTTTACCCCAATAAAAACAGCGCTCCCTTTCCTGCTAACCCAGAGCCAACAGAGTGAGAACAGCAGAGTAACAGGCGAGAGCACAGACGCTTCAAACAACATCTAGTGCTAGTGACCAGGAGGGGCAGGGGGGGACTCATACAAGCATTGAGAGGTTTAGACATGAGGACTGGGAAATAATGCACATACCCCACAACTGCAGAAGTGAAGGTATATCCTCCCCTGAGGAAAGTTCTGCCTGGGCTCCCATGGCCCTTGGGCCCCATCACCGCACCTCAGTAACACCTCCCAAGCTGAGAAAGACTAAATGTGCCAGGGACAGTCATACTCAATTTGCATCAAGACAAAGTTAAATATATGCTTTCAACCAACAAACTCACTGCAGGGTTTATCAAAAAAGCCTATCACAGTATACTGCATTGAACACTATGGAGGGGTTACAGTCCACCAAAGTACCATTCAAAGACCTGACCTTCAAACTCCTCGATACTTGAAAAGAGCAAAATAAAACAAAGTCCCATGGTAACACAACTGCTAGCAGGAAAACCAAGAGCTGTGGTACACATTTTATCCTGAAAAGACCCTTTGAACCAAGAAAGAAGGGCTTTGCAGCACCCAGCACAAAACAGTGATAAAGCACCTTGACGTCCACAGTCAAGGAAAGCTGGGAGAAGCAGACACATAAAATCAATCCCCGTTTCTGATGGATAACAAGATTGAAGGAACACATGCAATGAAGCATTATCTGCTCATCCAAGGCAAAGAAATCACATCCAACAATGTGAACAGAGGCTGACACAGATTTTACACACAGTTATAGGACCTCGAACCACACAGTCGTGCTAAGGGAACCCACCTCAATGACCAAGACAAGTTAGTCACAGGTGGGGTAAATGGACAAACACTGCACTCCCAGATACCCTGGGTAGGAACAGAACTACAAAAATATGAACAAAGTCCACAGAATAAGCACATCAGCAAAAAAGCCAGCAAACAGTGAGAGAGAGGAAAAATCCAACAAGTGAAACTAGGACCATATCTCCAAACAGCCAACCTGATGAAATCCTTTCTGAACTCCATGTGAGAAAGCAAAGGGAAAATAGAACTCTAAAAACCTCAGGTCTCCAACGAACCCAACACCAGTATAATAAAAAAGGGAAATGAAGGAACAAGCACAGCACTTACAGGTCCTGGAAAACCAGAAAAGCAGTAATTTAGGCATGTACAACCTCTGCAGCCATCCATTTCACAGTGACAGCTGCTCATTCTCATCAGCAGTTTGTCATTTTTGGCAAGTGGACTAATCAACAGAAATGTACTGGAAAGGTAATCTCCGCAAATAATTTTATGTTCCTCTTGATGGAGGAAATCTTAAGGGCCTCTCCATATGTCAAAATCCAGCACCAAGAAATCACAGTAAACATACCCTGACAGTAGTGCCACCCCCAATTAGCTCACTGTGCAGCTCCCCTTTTCTATTCCCCCAGATGGCCTCTACTGAAAAGTGCTTTCAAAGGTACACACACCGTGATGGCAAACGTCCCAGGGTCACAGTGATCACACCATGACTGTAAACTAGGGCCTATAACAGCAGCTCTGGGTCATATGAAATGATGAACAAGCAGTGACACACAAACAACACCAGAACCAATGTCAGAAAGTCACACACACACCCTCAGCCACAGGTCGTCAGCATCCAACCGCAAACAGGTGCACAGACACAATACAGAACACGAAATCTAAAGTTAAGAGAGAAGATGGCAGAGACATATATCAATCACTTCTTAGCAGATGACATCCATCAAAGCAGAGTTCAAGGCTACCCAAGGACTGCACCCTGAAACACGGGACTCAAAGGCAATTCCAAAGCAACCTAGGACACCCGACACTCATACTGAGAATGCACAAATGACCTTACACCACATTCCCCAGCAGGAAACACCCACCAATGTGAGCAATACACCACAGGCAGAGCAGACAGCCTGCTCAGCTGCCCTGTCCAGGACAAAACCAGGTCCTCCTGATTCACACACAACCAGGGTTCTGTCAACATCACATTAAAAAAACAAGTAAATAAAGACCTAGGGGAGGCAGTGACCCACATCCAGTTGGAAACCTTCACCAAGACTAATTGGTACAATGTCAGAGACACTCGTGAACAGAGAAGTCATTGAGCCTCGACATTCCCTCTCAGCCTGCACCTCGACACAGATAAGACCAGCAGACTGAACACAGCGATCACTTTCCCTAAAGAAGTGGAATCTCTTCACGTCCTCCCACCTACAGCACCTTCAGAACACAGAAGTGTGACAGCCCTCCATCTCCCATGACCATCTCTTCTGAGCATGCAGGGAACAAAGAAAATCCAATTATTTTCCTCACTACCTTCTCCTCTCTGTGTCCTCTATGGATGATCCCAGCAGAATGGCTAAGTCTATATCAGACATTCACCAGCTGAAACAAACACATTGGAAAAGCAAACTCAGACAGCTAATGGAAACAGCAAGTCACTATACCTAATGGGAAACATGATGGACTGACCTAACAGGCTCAGAAGACATAGAGAAAAAACAGGAAACATGCAGGTACAACTGGAGGCCAAAACAGGAAGTGTGAACATTCCACAGGCCAGCCACAAAACCATAAGACATGGGAGGTGAGACTAACAAGCCATCAAACTGCCAACCTAAAACATGAGCGGACTTCAGCAAGGCCGTCTCCCTGCAGCAGACGTCTGGATAGAGATCTGATACAGTAGCAGGAGTAGCACTCATGGATGTCATCTCAGGCTTCTGTCCAAAGACTCAGCTGTCAAGCACAACAGAGCACACAGAATACAGAAGTGTCACTGTTGCCACAGTGGAGTTACCTCAGTAAAGGGATATGTCTGAAGGGAAAGAAGCAGAATATTCCCTATCTCAGTGACATCATCAATCATAAGGGAAAAATAACTTGAAATAACTTCTTCTCCTGGCTGGAAATACTGACATTCACATACACGCAGAATCCACCAGGTTGGAAATAGGTCAGAACTTCCTCCTATCAAGAAAGAAATGTCCCTGAACCCTCAGTGATCTGTGAGCTGCAGTGATGATCCAGGTGAGCATCGGAATGACAGAGGAGGAGGGAATCACCCAAGTCTAAGACATTCAGGTAGATGGCGCCATGTTTTCTACAAAAGAGTCACAGAACCCACTGACACAAGGCACTGACACCTGCAGCAGACAGACAGCAGCAGAGACAATGAGAGACAGTGATGCCTGCAGCTACCCCTGTGGCTTAAAGGGTCCTTGCAAAATGACATCAAAAAGTAAAAAAGTTTCCCTTCACTGGTGCTATTCCCAGAATGCCCACACAATGGCAGCCAAAAAAGTTGTTTTTCTCCCACAAGGGACCTTGTCTATGGTGTCATTCCAGAAATCCACACATAGCAGTGTGGATTATAGTGACAGACAGAATAACACAGAGATAAGAGAGGATGCTGTTGTAACACTTCTGAGGTAACTAACTCGATGAAGAAAGCTCAGCAGAACCAAGACAGCTTAACCAGTGTAAAGACTCCAGACACATATCCTCGTCCCTTAATAATGCTGCAAAACACACTTGAAGTCAAAGAACCTCACATTCAAAGATGATACCCAGACACCATCCAGATCAGGAACCCAGAAGAACAGAGGAGAGGTGGCAGAGCAGGACATTAGAGCTTTGTGCCTGACTGCAAAGCCATTTACCTAGGTACTTATCAGAAAGCGATCAATGAACAAGAAAGGTACCATAATGGCCTGACAAGGTGGTGCCACAGTAGATAGAGGATCAGACTCAGTATGTAGATGACCCAGGTTCAACACCCCAAAGTCACCAGCTTGAACGTGGGATCATAGTCATGACCCATAGTCGCTATTTTGAAATCAAGGTCACTAGCTTCAGCAAGGGTCACTTGCTCTGCTAAAGCACTCCCACCCCCATCCCACCCCTCGTCAAGGCACATATGAGAAAGTAATCAGTGAATAACTAAGATGACACAACAAATAATGTTTCTGATCTCTCTCCCTTTCTATCTATCCCTATCTGCCCCTCATTCTGTCTCTCTCTTTTTTTGTCTCTGTCAAAACAAAAAGGTGCCAAAAAGTACATTAAGGCTTCTCATCTATCTCCCTCCCTCTCCTTCACCTACCTTCCTCCCTGTTCCTTTGTGTCTCTATATCTCGGGAAAAAAATAACTAACAGAAATATATTCAGTGTATCAACTACAGAGATAGAAAAAGAGTGAGAGAGAGACAGAGAAGGAAAAAGACAGGAACATCACTCTATTGCTGTATCTTCCCTTACCGTGGAGAGAACTGACAACCAGCTCACTTTCAGACAATGCTCCAACCGAAAAGGCCAAGAAAAGCATCATTTTCAATGCAGACACGTGTTATAAAATAACAGAACACAATTCTCTTAACGTGGAAATTAATGACTGTGAAAACCCTGTCTTAGAAGAAGCAACATGAAAGAGAAAGACTCCACACTGACAGCAGCCTTCCAGAGGTGGGGGCAGGTTGTCCCGGCCTGGCAGAAAGACAGGACCACCTGGGACATCAGTCACCACAAGGAATTGCTGAGGGTCCTAAAACTCACTGCCCTCACTGATGGGCCGGAAATCCAATCGGGAGAAAGTATCCTGTAATGCGACTACAACGAAGTGACCCTCACATTCTGCGGACCACTGACGATGGACCCACGCCGTCCCCAGCTGAACCCTACAAATTACTCTCAAAATCGCCATGTCATGGAATACGGCCGCCATGGCCGGACTTCAAACCACAGAGATGTAACGAGGGTATCTCAGACTGCAATGCCATCCAACACAGAAACTAAACGGAAAACCCCAGTAGACAGCCGTCTTCACCTAAAAGAACCCTACTTACCTACGACAGTACAGTCACCTCCACGGACTAAAGAAACCACGAACCACGTGGCCCCGAGGACTCACCCTCCCTGCGATTCGCAGCGTGTCCACGCCGCCTTCTCCACGGACCTCACCCCGCGGGGAAATGAAAGGGCCCCGTGGACCTCAGGGTAACAGTCCTCAGCATCTTTCTTCCCATTGCACAGACTGTGGCCATCGAGAACGTATTCAATTCGGAAGTCTCTACACTGAGCACACATATACCGCGCTTGGAAATAACGTCACAGCCTGGAGCAGTGGAGAGAGCGACGGACTGGGACGTGGAGGACCCAGGTTGGTAAACCCTGAGATCCCCGGCTTGAGCACGAGCTCATCTGGTTTGAGCAAGGTCATAAGATCGCTGGCTAGAGCAAGAGGTCACTCACTCTGCTGTATGCCCCCACCCATCAAGGCACATATGAGAAAGCAATCAACGAACAACTAAGGTGCTGCAGCGAAAAACTGATGCTTCTCATCTCTCTTCTTTCCTGTCTGTCTGTCCCTGTCAGTCCCTGTCTCTGTCACGATAATAATAATAATAATAATAATGATAATAATAATAATAGTAATAACAACGCTGTAGCGTTCAAACCACTTCAGGACAAAAACAAATCGAAGGGAAGGAAAAGAGAAGTGGCCCATGCCCACAACTCAGGGAGGCCATGCCCTCCTCAGTAGACATACTTCCCAGAAGAGCTCAGCATTCCCAACTGTCAATCCCTCCTGAGGACCCCGGAACGCTCCTTCCATTCCATAAACAGGAACATGAAAGAAACAGACCTGCAGATGAGCATTCGCTGCACGACCTGGCAGGCCTTACCTGTCTGGTCAGGTTTCCAAGCAAGGACATCCTCCGAGCAGCACAATTAAGGTCCACCGCATACACGACTCTTGATATTCCAGAAACTCCCAGGACAAAGTCCCTCACCGATGAAAAGGAAATGAGATTCTGCATGAATGTGTCGTTATGTTTCCTTTTTTAAAAAAAATTTTTAGGCCCTGGCCGGCTGCCTCAGCGGTAGAGTGTCGGCCTGGCGTGCGGGGGACCCGGGTTCGATTCCCAGCCAGGGCACATAGGAGAAGTGCCCATTTGCTTCTCCACCCCCCCTTTCCTCTCTGTCTCTCTCTTCCCCTCCCGCAGCCAAGGCTCCATTGGAGCAAAGATGGCCCGGGCGCTGGGGATGGCTCCTTGGCCTCTGCCCCAGGCGCTAGAGTGGCTCTTGTCATGGCAGAGCGATGCCCCAGAGGGGCAGAGCATCGCCCCTTGGTGGGCAGAGCATCGCCCCTGGTGGGCGTGCCGGGTGGATCCCAGTCAGGTGCATGCGGGAGTCTGTCTGACTGTCTCTCCTTGTTTTCAGCTTCAGAAAAATACAAAAAAAAATTATTTATTGGTTTTAGTGAAAGATGAAAGGAGAGAGAAAGAGGAACATCAACCTGTTCCTGTGTGTGCCCTGACTGGGGACCAAACCGTAAGCCTCTGTGCTTTAGGACGTTGCTCCAACCAACCAAGCTATCCACACAGGGCTGGCATTCTGATTTACGATTTCAACATATCTTTGTTTTGGGAGGGAGACTTCAACCTGTAGTAATTATGATACTTCTTTATTATAAATTCCAGCTGTGCAGTGCTGAGCAGCCTGGATGCTTTAATATATGCCAATCTAGGACAGGATAGTTCTTGAACATGGTTAATCATCAAATGCAAGAAAAGTAAAAATTGATACTCACTCCGGCTCTGTTAAAGTTATTAATTCTTTTTAAAGTAACCACGGGCATAGCTTGTGTTCTTTGCAGTGTTTTCCCAGGAAGGTTGTCCACTCCTTTTAGAGAGAGTTCAAGGGTATGAATGGGAGGATACGATGGACACTGGGGTCCATCACTAAACAGAAGGTGGACTTTGTGAATTCTGGAATCAGCCCATGAATAAAACAGCAATATTGTATCTGAAGGATACTTTCATAAGCCACCACAGTCAAACTACATGCATTAGGGATTGAGATACTTGAAGACATGTTTCTTGTTTGTGGCCTCAAGAGTGTCCTGCAGTCACACTGTCAGCCCTCCTGAGTTTCCAGCTCACCATCTGCAGATCCTGAGACTTCTCGGGCTTCACGTTCATGTCAGCCAACTCCTTATAATAAATACTTCTATGGATGCAGCCTCTCAGTCCTGTGTCCCTGGAGAACACTTCCTAGTACAAGTATGTTAAGAAAGTTTGGAAATCATGCAATGTGTTTTTATCAGTTTAAGAATTTATTCTAATACATCAAATAACCAAAAGGTTCATGACTGTAAGACCCATAATTTACATTAGGGTTTGTTAAGTGTGTGTCCTCTAGGTCCCTGAAAACATTACAGTACCAACCCTTGAAAACTGAAAGAAAAGCAGGAAAAAATATATCGCAGTGGCAAAGTAACTAATTGTGAAACGTGACCAGAAAACCCTGCTCTGTGTGAATCCTGGAATCTTAGAATGATACTATAAACAGGGAAGCGATGCTGGCACCAGAAAGCAAGTGAGAAATAGCAGTAGATGCAAAAACAGAAGCATGTTCCTATAATAAAAAGAAGTAATGAGCTAACAGAAAGGTTTGCACTTATCCAGACATATTTTATAGATGTAACTCCATTTGAAATATGCACAATAAATACTTCTTGCATAATGATGACTGTAATGTTTTCTTACTCAAATTCACAAGATTGCTGTCCTACTGTCTGTCTCACTGGCCTTACTGATTCCATCCACTTCCTGACATTGTATTATTAATGTGTCTACTGCCATCTTCCCCACCAGAACGTGAGCTCACTGTACTGAGGACTTGGCTCATCGATGTCTCTGCCCCGGCAAAGGCAGCACTGGCTACCACGGCTGTGATCCTCACTTCTGTCTGGTAGGGGCTGGGATTTCATGGATTAATGCTTGAGCAGAGTCATCATAGGCTGGAATTAACTGGCTATTTTGTGACCTGCAGGATGGTGTCAACACCTTCCTCTTTTAGGACCCACCATCTGAAACCTAAAAGTTATCATTTATTTTCATTTTTCATTTATTTCTCCAACACTTCTGGGCACTTTCTGTGCACCCAACACTGTTTCCTGGAGCAGTAAAAATATCAACACAGAAAACAACAACCTTAGGTTGGCACTGTTATTATCCTGGTTTCACTGATGGGGAAACTAAGGCACAAACCATTTATGCAGTTTCCCCAAGGTCACCCAGTTCTAATTGCTGGATGGAGCTCAGGCAGGAGGACCCCACAGCTCATATTTAACCACTATTCTGTGTTTTCTTGTCATGTACATTTCTGCTTTTATGAAAACTCAGGAACTGGGGCTAAGTTCTCAGAGAATATGAATATCTTTTCTTATCTAAAAAATTAAGCTAATAATTTCCAGCTGACAGGGTGGTGGAGACATCTGTGACAAGGACTGAATTCCTTAAGATAATTAGTAAGTGAGTGGTCGTGACTGCTGTTTTAAGGAAAGTTCTTTCGCACTGGAAACGTCCAGCATGCCTACAATTTGCGAATGGAAAAGCAGGAATTGAACTAGTCCCCAGAGGCGCAGTTTTTTTGGCACCTGCTGAAACCATCCCCACGACCCATAGGCACAGGATGCAAAAGATTCCCTTCAGAATGTACCTTGCCAATAACAGTAGATACAAATATTATTATACAGTGACTCATATCAGATTGTTTCATCAAATCATTTTCTATCTTGTAAATATAGCACTAGTCTGCATTTTACACAGCTTTCTCAATTTAAAGAACATCTTCATTGCCATTTCAATGCCAACACTGCCCTCTAGTGGTTGAAATAGGTAGCTGGCCTGGCAGAGCCAAATTTACCTTAGTTTTCCTTGTCATATAAACAGTCCTCTCCTTACCAAAAACAACTTCACAAAAGAATTATATTTTTTACTAATACTAACACATTCCATGGTATCACATACTATTATTACTGTACTTAAGCCTCACTCTGATTAGTATCTAAATTTGATTTTTAAATTTAAGATTTGAGAAGATTTTATTGCAAAAATAATATTCCTTGTAAATTTGGAATGTGATTTGACTAACAAAAACAATTTATTTGTCCAAAACTTCAGGAATATACCTATAGTATAAGGTGAGAATATAGATTTTCATTGCTATTTAAAGATAAATAGATAATTCTGTCTCCTCAGAAGGCAAGAATATTTACAGTTGAGTGGAATACAGAACACGCATTCTGAAGGATTTCAGATACAAGTTTAGAGTCAACTCTGCCACTGGTTAAAAATCCTGGTCAAGTAACTCGATTTTGTGATGCCTCAGTTGCACTGTCATTACATGGGAATTAAAATGTCTGTCTCACAAACACAGTGGGGAAAACATGTATGTACAATTTCTGGCATATAGTAAGTACTCAATAAATTTTATTATTAGGTATAAGTTTGTGAACAATAGGTGAAGTGCTATTTGAAAGAACTATGAAAAATATGAGACAAATGCTAGTCTTTCTTTAGAAATTTAATTACCAAAATAAGATCATAAGACCATTCTCTCTAGATGCTATAGTTTTTAGTAATTCTTTGAAATAACATTTACCATATGCTAACCACCACTGGAAGGAAGAGTTCATTTAATCCTATAACTACCCCATACAAGAAAATGAGAGATGAAAGATCAAGATCCAGCAGCTTGGATATGGCTCAGTGGACATTTGAACACAGTGCCTATTAAACTCCAGCTGCAACCTTCTAATACTATGCTGCACCCCCTCCCTAAGGCCAGCTCCACCATGGTGAGGAGCACACCGACCCAGGGTATATGCAATCACTGATAGCTGACAGAAGACTTAAGCTCAGGCTGACCACATTTTGGAGGATAGAGAAATGAGCTACTGCCCAAGAGTCAAAGTGGTTCTAATTAAAAACTCTCCCTACCTCTGTTTGTCATGCATAAAACAGAAAACTGAACAAGCAAAATGTTCTCATGTGTTCAGCACTTTACAGTATGTGGTTTCTCCAAACTACTGAAGACTATTTTTGTCCACACAACAAAACTAACCCAGAAAAATATTATGTTCCATTTTATACATACGAGGCTGAGAAAGTTAAGTAGATCATACCAGATCCCATAACCAGGAAATGGCAAAGCTATGACCCTTAAACCCCACTGTTTGCTGCTGGTCCTCTTCCATTCCCTACAAGCTCTCTAGGTAAAATTTCTTTAAAAACATCCTGTTTCTAAGTGCAAGATCTCAAAGCTTACTTTTCAACATTGTCACAAGTTCAAAATCCAGTCTTTATTAGGGGGACAAAGAACACAGGTTTTAGATTGATCAGGCCAGGGTACTATATTCCCAAGAAGCTACTGTTGCTGTTTTCCATTCCCAGGTCAGCTGCGCCTCTGCCAAGCAACAAAGGAGGTTAGGGCGGGAGAGCTGGGTAAACTGTCAGTCCTCATATCCACCTACAAATCTATCGGCACTAATAGAAACTCATCTTCAACTGAAAACTTTCTGGGTTAGTAGCTGTATTGCTGCATTTGGAAGACACACATCATGTTTTGCAGGGGGCAGTAGAATTGGTTCTGTGTATTGGTGTTGTTGAGAACTTCCAATAAAACCTGAAGATTGTAGAGGCTTTTCCCAAAACTGCCAAATAAGACTTCTGGCAGCACACCATATATTTAGGCTCACTTCTATAATTTCAAGCTCTACAATATTTATCACATCCTAGTAACATCTAAAATATCTTTTGAAGATGAGGTAAGTTAGAAGGGCCCAATCACTTGAGGTCACTATGCTCCACCCTGAAAAGCCTATCCACTGTTTGTGTTCATAATCTTCACTCAGAATGAAACACTACTGATTTCCTTTTTTATTGAAGGGGGAAAAAAAATCTCTGAAGATAAAATTGGCCGCCTGTCCCCCACTACCATTATGTGTTATGGAGGGGCAGAAATCTCCAGTAGTTTTTCAATTCAAGAAGCAAAGACACTCTTAAGCTTATGGGGACAACCAGGACTGCACTTTCCAAAGTCACCGGGCAAATTATCTTGTCCCTTACTAAAAGAAAAACCAATACCTATAGACATATGCAACTGCAAACAATTACTCATCTCTATTAAACACTCACTTAAAAGACTAATTCAAACAACCTTGCTGCCTACACCTGTGTGAGAAAAGTAAACAAATTTTCAGAGGAAAGGACTGTATCTACATTAAAAAAAAACTGTCTCTAAAAGTATGTCATTGGTCACTTCCAGACATCAATACTAACTAATCAAGGCATAAAATAACAGGTCTCATTATTAAGTGGTCTGAGTTACTCCCAAGATAAGTAGTTTATTGATCCTGTTACTAAATATTGTCAAACTCCTATAGAAATATAAGTCCCATACTACTCATTAAAAATGACATGTGCCTGACCTGTGGTGGCGCAGTGGATAAAACGTCGACCTGGAAATACTGAGGTCGCCGGTTCGAAACCCTGGGCTTGCCTGGTCAAGGCACATATGGGAGTTGATGCTTCCAGCTCCTCCCCCCTGTCTCTCTCTCCTCTCTCTCTCTCTCTGTCTCTCTCTCTCCCTCTCTCTCTCCTATCTAAAAAATGAATAAATAAAATAAAATAAAAAATAAAAATGACATGAAATTAATTATTTGAAAGAGATTTAGGGACTGATAATAGCTTCTTACTTCTACACAGGGACAGAGGAATACATACTTAAGATTTCATGAACAACCAAAAATCTCTGCAGAGCATGAACAAGAGATACAAAATACTGCTGCTTACCAGGAACAACCAAAGTTCCAGACAGTGTGCTGGGAACATTTCATGGGTTATTGATATTTTCACCACAAAAGATGTCATTAATATCATTTCCATAGTTTAAGAAAGTGATGTAGTCTATCATCATACAATTTGTAAGTAGCCAAACAGGAATAAAAATCATCTTACTCCCAATAATAAAGTTCTTTTTTCTCTCTTTTTGGCTCGATCTGTCTACCCACCCACCCAGTCCCCCACCCCTGACAGCTGTAAACCGGCACTCTACCTATGAGTCTATCTCTATTTTGCATGTTAGTTCATTAGATTCCACATATGAGTGAAATCATAGTGTACTTGTCTTCCTTCCTATTTCATTTAGCACAATGTCCTCCAGAAAAATATGAATTAAAATCACAATAAGATATCATGTCAGAATGGTCATCACCAATAAGTCAACAAACCACAAGTTTTGGTAAAAGTGTGGAGAGAAGGGAACCCTTGTGCACTGTTGGTGGCAATACAGGTTGGTGCAGCCACCGTGGAAAACAGTATGAAATTACCTCAAAAAAATAAAAAGGAAACTGCCTTATGACCCAGTGATTCTACTTCCAAGAAGAAACCCAAAACACGGTTTCAAAAGAATATATGCACCCTTATGATCATTGCAGTGTTATTTACAATAGCCAAGATTCGGGAGCAGACCAGGCACAGCAGTAGATAAGTGGGTAACCAAACATAAAGAAAGTCTTACTCACTCTGCTACTCTACCTCAGGGGCCAAGCAGTTAACAGTCTCAAGTAGGCTGCAAGCTGGAATCACTTCAAGATCTGGGTTGTTTTTTTCAAATGCTAATATCTAGATTCAACCCTCAGGGATATAATAGATTTCAAGTGTGTCCTGTACTTTGGGATGTTTTTTTCTAAAACTTCACAGGTAATTTATTTACAGGCAAGACTGTAAACTACTAATGTAAAATAATCAGAAAGGCTTGTGCATTTTTTCCCCTTCATATTGAGTGCCAGAAATAGGGGGTTAACATAAGACTTCAAAGGATTAGTTTGAGGATCATTTTAATCTGGGTCCAAATCTCAGTTGCCATTTTCTAGTATTTTTAATTTAGGCAGAATTAACCTCTCTAAATTTTAGTTTTTCTCATCTTTGAAATGGAAACTCCAAGGGAAGAATTCATGGTGATTAAGTTAAATATGACAAATAAGAGCTTAACATGATGCCTGATGGGCAGTAAGTATTCTGAAAATGTCACTATTATTTGTCCTATTATCATCATTTTTGAAATATTACATCTATTATTTTAGTGGTTTCATTAAATGTAAATAAGAAATCAAGCATAAAATAACATCAGTAATGTTAATAACTATACAGGAGATTATCCATTAGAGTTTGTAAAATATATTCACATATCTCTTTGTTCAATACATATCACGTCTCTGTGACAAACTGCCTCAGATAATAATTGAAAATAAAAATAGATGTTAACCATATTAAAAAAAATAAAATAAAATAGTATTTTATAAGTGTAAGTATAAGGAGTTCCTGGTTTATCTGTTACTAATAATTTCAAGGTCAACTGTCATGAGGGGAGGAAACAGGTTATATAATTTCAAATCTTTGAAGTTTGTTGTCACTTGCTTTATGTTGCAATATGGTTCCTTTTAAATGTTTCCTCAATGTGAATCTCTGCTGTTATGTTGTGTGCACCTTGAGAACAACACCTTGGTGGTGGTCAGGAGGAACAGGGGTGGGTACAGTGCATTATCTGTCAGTGGTTCTATTTCAGGTATCAAAGGACAAAAACACTCAGACAACTTGATGAAGGAAGTAGGATTTATTTAGCTGGTGAAGCAGCATGACCCCC
Source organism: Saccopteryx leptura (assembly GCF_036850995.1). Classification (NCBI taxonomy): domain Eukaryota; kingdom Metazoa; phylum Chordata; class Mammalia; order Chiroptera; family Emballonuridae; genus Saccopteryx; species Saccopteryx leptura. Next base: position 398,093 of record NW_027095707.1, on the reverse strand, counting down.
AAAGAGGCAACCAAACAAGTGCTCCCCAAAGTTAGATTTCTTACATCTTATATACCTTTTATAGAATACAGGTTTTTATGCAAGGGGCTTGTGATTCCTTTGTCTATATGTCACTCCCATGACTCCAGGATGGGAGGGTGAATTTATAGGTGAAATTAGAGGATAAGTGTTGTATTTTTAAATTAAGGTATGTAAACATTGTTTTTTAACAGCTTTTGAGAAAAGTGAAGGGGTTTTCAGATAAGTTCTATCTTCTTTGCTCTGTGAAGCAAGTGGCTCCATGCACCCTTTCAGAGAACTATAGGAAGTAGTTAATCTAGAACTGGCTGACTCAGTTACCCCTGTAGGCTCCCTTCCTTTGCATTTTTCTTTTTCTTTTTTCTCAAGGAAGAGGGTGCCTGCCCCTCCTTCCTCAGTTGATCCACTTACCTGCTTATGTTAAGTAAGTTTTTTTTTTATCTCTCTGCAGATTTTTTTTTTTGTGGTAATCTATTGGTTCTGAAAGAGGTATTCTCTATCCCTAAATGAGAGAGTTAGATGAAACCCATGGTTATGCCCTGGCTGGTAACTCCGTTAGTTAGAGTGTCATTCTGATACAAGGTGGTAGGCTCAATCCTGTCAGGGGACTTCTAAGAATTAATGAATGCATGAAAACATTGGTGCTGTCATATTTGGAGTTTAGCAGTTCTAAAAGATGTCAGTGCCATACTATAGTAGTCTGAATTTGCCATTTTCTAACAATATATCAGGCAGAGCTTATTTTTATAATATTAGGTACATGGTCCTGTCAAAATAAGAAACATGAAAACTGGGAGGTTTTAAAGAGTTTATCTGAGCCAAAATGACTCCAAACATTTGGAATGAAGATCTCCAATCCTGCAGACTGACAGTGTAGCAATTTCTATTTCAATTATTTATTTAAATTTAATTTTAGAGAATGGAGAGAGAGAGAGAGAAAGAGGGAGAGAGGGGGGAGGGAAGTAGAGAGAGAGAGAGAGAGAGAGAGAGGAGGAGCAGAAAGCATCAACTTCCATATATGCCTTGATCAGGCGATTCCAGGTTTTTGTTTATTTATTTTAGAGTGTGGAGACAGGGAAGCAATTTTTTTTTTGTGAGAGACTGAGAGAGACAGATAGTGACAGACAGAAAGGGAGAGAGTTGAGAAGCATTAATTCTTTGTTGGGGCACCTTAGTTGTTTATTGATTGCTCTTTCATATGTGTCTTAACCAGGAGGCTCTAGCAGAGTGAGTGACCCCTTAATCAAGGCAGCAACCTTGAGCTTCAAGCCAGTGACCATGGAGTCATGTCTATGATTCCATGCTTAAGCGTGCAATCCTGCACTCAAGCTGGTGAACTTGTGCTCAAGCCAGTGACCTTGGGGTTTTGAACATGGTTCCTCTGCATCCCAGTCCAATGCTATATGCACTGCACCACTGCCTGGTCAGGCACCATTCCCATTTTATAGATTAAAAAACAGGCACAGAGAAGTTGAGAATTTTGCGTTAGGTTGCAGAGCTTGTGAGGGCAGGGCTGAGATTCAAACCCATTATGGAATTATCTGGAGTCCATGTGGTGTACACCATGATGCTCACCTTTAAAGGGCAGTGAGGAGAGAGTGAGGGAGACCAGGTGCCCAGACTGAGCCAGGCACACAGACATGCACACAAACATGTTCCTCCCTGGCTTTCAGCTCTAATTTTACAGAAGTCAGAGGAAACCAGGACAGGAGCCAAGAGAATCCAAGGCAGAAGGGTGGTGAGCCTACTAGGAGAGAAGGCTCCACTTCCTGGGAGTCAAGAAAATACCTTTCCCTGGTGAGTCTTTCTCAAATCCCTTTTCCTGGGCAGTAACCTAAGTAGATTGACTCCATACTTCCATGTTTCCAGGGGTTAAGATTCTGTGCTTGAGAGCGTGAGTTCTCTGTGGCTTTCCTGGAGCTCTCTGGTTTCAATGACAGGGGGAATGAGGTATGTGGGCTTCATAGTTTTATGGAGTTAAGATTTATTAGAACAGGAGGACAAGAGACCATGAAGATCGGTGTTGACATTTCCATAGCACTAAAAAACTGTGTCTTGTCATAAAAGTGAAAAACCTATTTAACCAGTTACTTCTGTACTAATTAGTCTTGGGAGGGTAAAGGGTCAGTAGACTTGTTCTGAAGTCCCCTCAGAGCTGGGGTATGACCTGTGTCAGAGCTGTAGCTGCAAATTTGCAACTTAATGCTAATGACTCACTCACCCTCCTTGCAAACTGAGGGCTCGTCCCCTGACTGTCATCTGGTGTCCATGGAAAACTAACTTCTGTGTAAAGCCTCACTCACACTCCCTGCAAACATAGGGCTTCTCCCCTGAGTGTGTTGTCTGGAGTGTGAGTTGACTTCAATGAAAAGCCTTGATCACACTCCCTGCAAACATAGGGCTTCTCCCATGAGTGTGTTCTCTGGTCTGTGAAGAGAGTTGGGCAGTGAAAAGCCTTGCTCACACTCCCTGAAAACACAGAGCTTCTCCCCAGAGAGTGTCCTTTTGTGTCTGAGGAGAGTTGACTTCTTTCTTTTTTACATAGACAGAGAGTCAGATAGAGGGATAGATAGAGACAGACAGGAACAAAGAGAGATGAGAAGCATCAATCATCAGTTTTTTATTGCAACACCTTAGTTGTTCATTGATTGCTTTCTCATATGTGCCTTGACTGCGGGCCTTCAGCAGACCAAGTAACCCCTTACTCGAGCCAGCGACATTTGGTTCAAGCTGGTGAGCTTTTTCCTCAAGCCAGATGAGCCCTCAATGCAGTCCAACACTCTATCCACTGCACCACTGCCTGATCAGGTGAGAGTTGACTTCTGTGTAAAGCTTTGCTCACACTCCCTGCAAATATAGGGCTTCTCCCATAAATGTGTCCTCTGGTGTATTAGGAGATATGACTTCCGTGTGAAGCCTCGCTCACACTCCCTGCAAACATAGGGCTTCTCTCCTGAGTGTGTCCTCTGGTGTCTGAGGAGAGTTGACTTCAGTGAAAAGCCTCCCTTACACGCCCTGCAAACATAAGGCTTCTTCCCAGAGTGTGTCCTCTGGTGTCTGAGGAGATTTGACTTCTGTGAAAAGCCTTGCTTACACTCCCTGCAAACATAGGGCTTCTCCCCTGAGTGTGTTCTCTGGTGTATTAGGAGACATGATTTCTGTATGAAGCCTCACTCACACTCCCTGCAAACATAGGGCTTCTCCCCTGAGTGTATACTCTGGTGTATAAGGAGATATGACTTTCGTGTGAAGCCTCACTCACACTTCCAGCAAACATAGGGCTTCTCCCCTGAGTGTGTCCTTTGGTGTCTGAGGAGATATGACTTCATTGAAAAGCCTCGCTTACACTCTCTGCAAACATAGGGCTTCTCCCCTGATTATGACCTCTGATGTGTGAGGAGAGTTGACTTCCGTGTGAAGCCTCACTCACACTTCCTGCAAACATAGGGCTTCTCCCCCGAGTGTGTCCTCTGATGTGTGAGGAGAGTTGACTTTCGTGTGAAGCCTCTCTCACACTCCCTGCAAACATAGGGCTTCTCCCCTGAGTGTGTCCTTTGGTGTCTGAGGAGATATGACTTCATTGAAAAGCCTCGCTTACACTCCCTGCAAACATAGGGCTTCTCCCCAGAGTGTGTCCTTTGGTGTCTGAGGGGATACGACTTCATTGAAAAGCCTCACTTACACTCTCTGCAAACATACGGTTTCTCCCCCGAGTGTGTTCTCTGCTGTGTGAGGAGAGTTGACTTCTGTGTGAAGCCTCGCTCACACTCCTTGCAAACATAGGGCTTCTCCCCTGAGTGTGTCCTCTGGTGTATAAAGATATATGACTCCCGTGTGAAGCCTCGCTCACACTCACTGCAAACATAGGGCTTCTCTCCTGAGTGTGTCCTCTGGTGTGTGAGGAGAGTTGACTTCAGAGAAAAGCCTCGCTTACACTCCCTGCAAACATAGTGTTTCTCCCCTGAGTGCGTCCTCTGCTGTCTGAGGAGATGTGATCCATCATCAAAGCCTTGCCTGCACTCTCTGTACTTGACAGGTACAATTCTCGAAAGTCCTACTCTCATAGACAGTTTTTCTGTGTCCACTGAATTCACTTTCTGGCCTCTGATGGGTGCTTCCTGCAGCATTCTCTATTGCTCATCATAGGGCTTCTCCCATAAATGTGTCCTATGGTGTATTAGGAGATATGATTTCCGTGTGAAGTCATATCTCACTAGAGCTTCCCAAGTGTCCTTTGGGAGTTTTAAAAAAGGCCCTTGAAATCCTTCTTGGACTGGTCCTTTTAAGCAAATGTTTGGACTTTCCTTTGTCCTTTCGACCTTCAGCTTTGTCATCCCAGCTGTGTGTATCAGTATGGTGCTTCTGCTGATTTGGATCCTCTGGGAAGGGATACTCTGATTGGAAGTGTTTTCTTGCAGATGTTCCTGGGAGACTTTGAGAGGGGTGATTGCATCCCACATGTTGACTGAGGAATTTCTGACTGGAGAATGCCAAAGAGCAGGAGGGACATGGGTGTATCTTTGGCTGTGGTTCTGCTGAAAGAGAAAATTTTGGTCAGGACAGATGTTGACAAGGCTGCCTGAGTCATATGTTTTGTCTGCTATTAAGACCTGTCCCATCAGTCATTCTTATGGGGTTGAGAGTGTAATCTCTGTCTCTCACAAAGTGTTTCTTTACAGTCTGTTATCTCTTTTCATTTTTATGTACTGTATCTTCTTTAGAAATCCAGAAAGCCTATATCAAGGGTCCTTTCAATGCATTACCAGATGAGGGACTTTCATGTAGCATCAGGGGCTGTTTTACCCTTTGTATGGGTGGAACAATGCTGACCTACCCTATATATATTTAGCTTTTAAAACAGTTATTTAGAAAGTCCACTGGTCCCAACTAGAAATTGCTTTCCTCATAGTTTTCCACAAATGATAAACTGATAATATGTCCTTCCTCAAACCTCACATCAAATATTCATACTTGATTTTATTCAGTGTCAGCCCATTTCATATACAATGTAAGACTTGTTTAAAAATATTTCCTCAATCATACTTTTTAAAAATTGATTGATTTTTAGAGAGGCAAAGACAGGAGGAGGAGGATAGAGAGGAAAAATAGGAAGAGGAGGAGGAGAGAAAATAAGAAGAAGAAGAGGGGAAAAAAGAAGAAGAAGATGAAGAAGAAGAAGAAAAAGGAGAAAGAAGAAGAAGAAGAAGAAGAAGAAGAAGAAGAAGAAGAAGAAGAAGAAGAAGAAGAAGAGAGAGAGAGAGTAAGAGAGAGGCATTTATTCATTTTTCTACCTAGGCATGCAGTCACTGGTCATTTCTTGTATGTGCCCTGACCCGGGCTCAACCTTGGTATTACAGGTTGGTGCTTAAGTGACTGAGCTAACCAGCCAGATCCCCCAACCATACTTCTTACATACTTGACTCCTACTCCTATCCCTCTCCAGCTAATCCATAATCTTCTCTCACCTGGAGATGAAGTAATCTCTGAGAGGATTACTCACTGAAGTGTATTTTTCAAAAATTAACAAAGCAAATCTTAGAGAATAAGCCACCCTGTAGTCTAGAACAGCACCACCATCCCACCTCACTCAGGAAGGTCCCATGCATCTCAGCGTGGATCCCAGAACACATTTCCAGGCTGCTGCACATCTCTCCGACCTCTGCTCTTACCCTGTATGCTAGACAGTGGTGGCCCTTAGAAAACAGGCCCTGGCCAGTTTTCCCAGTGAATAGAGTGTTGGCCTCATATGTGGATGTCCCAGGTTTGATCCCTGGTCAGGACACACATGAAAAGCGATGATCTGCTTATCTTTCCCTCCCTCTCCCTCTGCTCTCTCTTTTCCCTCCCACAGCCAGTGGCTCAATTGGTTCAATCATCAGCTTGATAGCTCAGTTGGTTCAAGTGTTGACCTCAGGTGTTGAGGATAGCTCAGCTAGTCTGAGCATGGACCTCAGACTGGGGTTGCTGGGTGGGTCCTGGTTGGGCACATGAAGGAATCTGTCTCTCCCCCCTCCTCTCACATAAAAAAATTAAAAAATATATATAAATATTTTTTCTAAGAGTAAAAGGCATATGAAATGAACCCTTTATTTCTGAAACATCTGATTCAAAATCTTACTGATTTTACAGTGTACCATGAAAATATCTAAGGTGAGTTCTCTCTTCATTTTCATTTTGAAGAATGTTGTGCTTATCTCTAGCTGCTGCAAGCTCTTTCTTCCACTTGCTGCAGCCCTTGATGCCCAGATTCTGGTCAAACTCATCACCATACCAAACTAACAGCTCACAGTCTGCCCTGATGACCCGGCAGGTTCGATAGAAAATCTGCCTGCGATACTGAAAGGCCACCAGGTTCTGCTCTTCATCATCCCAGGCACAGTTCACATACCTGGGATTGAGGCAGGTGAAAGAAAAGAAACCCAAAGGTGATGAGCTCCTACTGCCTCTCAGATCCATGTCCAGCTCTGCACCTGACACTCGGGCTTTGATGTCACCCACTCCCACAGTGCTCCTGGAGAACCTGTTGTTCATGTCTAAGCCTGTCACAGTGTCAAATGACTTCCTACCTCCAGGTCCTACTTACGGTGCTCATCCTGCCTAATACCATTTTCCAAAGCCAATTCCAGATGTAACCTTCACCCTGATTGGCCATAAAACCCACTAATCTCTAGCTTTTTCAAACTAACTCAGGTTCTGTTTTATATCACAGACCTTGCTACTTGATGTTGGACTCTGTTTAGATTAGTTCACATCATTCAATACTCAGCCCAAGTCCATTTTTTTTCTTTAAAATTTTTTTTACAAGGACAGAGAGAGAGAGAGAGAGATAAAAAGTCAAAGAGAGAAATAGATAGGGACAGATAGACAGGAACAAAGAAAGATGAGAAGCATCAATCATCAGTTTTTCATTGCGACACCTTAGTTGTTTACTGATTGCATTCTCATATGTGCCTAGACTGCAGGCCTTCAGCATACTGAGTAACCCCTTGCTTGAGCCAGCGATCTTGGGTCCAAGCTGGTGAGCTTTGTGCTCAAGCCAGATGAGCCCGCACTCAAGCTGGCTACCTCAGGGTCTCGAACCTGGGTCCTTGGCATCCCAGTCTGATGCTCTATCCACTGTGCCACTGCCTGGTCAGGCGAAGTACATCTTTTCTTGAGAGGCCTTTCTCTATTCTCACATTTTATTTAGGTAGCATTTGATGCCTCACCCAGGTTCCCATAAAAACCAGGAGGTCTCCCCCTGTCCACTGAAGTGAGAAGCAGGAAGGCACAGATTTTTACATGCGCCTGACCAGGATCCAACTGGCATGCCCACCAAAGGGCGATGCTCAGCCCATCTGGGGTGTTGCTCTATTCTACCACCTGAAGCAGAGGCCATGAAGCCGTGCTCAGTGCCAGGGACAACTTTGCTCCAGTGGAGACTTGGCTGTGGGAGGGGAAGAGAGAGAGAGAGATAAAAAAGAGGGGGAAGGGCAGAGAATCAGATGAGCGCTTTTCTGTGCCCTGGGTGGGAATGAAACCCTGGACTTCCATGACTGGGACAGTGCTCTACCACTGAGCCAACCAACCAGGACTTGGAGGTCTCTTTGTCTTAGCAAATTCATAAAGAACAATAATAGCTTATTCACATTCTGTAGCCTCTGATAAAAGAGCCCCTCAGGGAAGTGGCCAATGATCATTGCTCTGTGGGGTTCAGAACTCAGCTCCAGTTAGAATTGAGGCTGGGATAATTTGCTGCCCTCACAGGTGTAGGCTATCCATGGTTTAGGTATCCTGGCACTCTGCATTTCTCAAAAAATAGAAAAATTATAGTTAAACATTTCTAAAATGTATTGTTTCACCATGTCTGCAATTAGTTCTTCATAAGAGGATGGGTTATATGATCTGTTTAAGTAATGAATACCTTCCTCTAACATGGAATATATACTATAGTTAGGGCTTGCTTAGATAATGTTCATTAAATCAATTAAAGTGTAATCCAAGCCCTCAAAATTTTTTTCAGTGCCTAAATTTTGTCTAGCATAGAAATTTATATTTTGAGGACATAAGCTATATTTTTATCTTCTTTTTTCCTCTATAAACTTCTTGCTTTAAAAGAGTACTGAATGGAGAAAAAAGAGAAACAGAAGATTGAGGGATACCAGTGAGGGAGGCATGATGAGAAGGAAAGCTGTATGGGCCTGAGAGGGATGAGTGTTTTCGTGACTCCCAGAAAATTCTTGGCCTTACCTCATCCAGTCGGCCCAGGATTCATCCTTCCCATCCACATACTCATGGCAGTTTCTCCCTTTAGTGATCTGCATTTCAGGAAGAAAAAATAAAGGCTTTTTTTGGATGATGAGTTAATAAAATTATTTTACTCTACTGTCAACAAAGCTCTTTCAGCTTGCATGCATTGCCACTAGTGACCACATGATATCTTTCTTACTCATCACATCTGCGTTGACCTGTCAACTCAAGGCTGGGAGGAGGCATTCTTTTGTGTCTGTACCACTTTGCTCCCACTTAATTTGTGATCCTCAACAGGAGCTCCATGGTCTGCAAAGTCCACTCCATACCCAGAGCTAACCATATAGTCTCCATCCATGTCCTAGTATGTAGAACGGCAGGTCCCACCAAGCCATGGGAGGGATGTGGGAATCCACAAGACAGGGGAAGAGGTAAATACTTCTCACCTGCCAGGAGTATCCGTTGTTGCCTGCCTCTTCATCTTCTGTGATCTGGCCCTCATAAGGGCCAAAGTGCAGACCCACTGGCAGAGCAAAAGCCTCATTCCACAATCCAAGCCCAGCCTCAGAAATGCCTGATGGTCTGATTCTCAACCCAGGGGGCAGAGTGAGGGCTGCGTGGTTTGGATGCCCCTTATCCACTGCACTGTCTTTTAGAAATGTAGGGGGCCCATGCACGTCACAACTGTCAATGAAGAAGTTCTGACAATTCTCACAATCTGGGGATGAGAGCAACAGAGATTAGGGAAGGTGTAGTGCATGTTCCTGGACATATAGAGCTTCAGAGAGAGCACAGGAACTCACATCATTAAGCCTCACTTCTGTAATGTGGGTCAATGAGGGAACTGAATGCTGTAAGGGCCAAATGATTAGATGACATTATTGTATGAAGAGTTAGCATGCTTTGTTAGGGTCACTTACAGAGGTAGTCATTGTCCTGGGGTTCGCTGATCTCTTGGTACACGTGGCTATTTCTTTCTTGTAAGCTACACATCTTTACTTCAGTCTCCTTTCTCTTGAGTTCTAAGTTGGAGAAGAGTGAGTTTGGTGGAGTCTGGAGTGTTAGTCCCTATTTTGTCAGAAAACACACAAACTCCTGCCATCAAATTATCACCTGTCCTTCTATACACTCTGGTATTTTCCTTTGTCAAATATTGGCTCAGAGAGCCCCTATAATAGTAAGACTCTACACTGACTACAGATGGCCAATTCAATTTTAGTTTCTAGATATTCTCATTATGAGTTGTAACTTCTCAAATTTTAGTTATTCATAAAATATTTATTAAGGGCACAGTATATGTAAGGCATTTAGGAAAGGCCAGGGATACAACACCAACAGCATATGGTTGCTATTATCATAGATGTATTTATTGGACAACGTGTATGTGTCAGTTATTTTACATTGAATTTAAGCCCTAGCCAGTTGCTCAGTGGATAGAGCTTTGGCCAGTGTATGTCCCGGGTTTGATTCCCATTGGGGTATATAGGAAAAGCGACCATCTCCTTCTCCACCCCTCCCTCTCCCCCTTCTCTCCTTCTTCCTTTCCTGCAGCCAGTGGCTCAATTGGTTTGAGCATTAGCCCTGGGCACTGAGGATGGCTTGGTTAGCTAGAGCACATCATCCTAAGGTGCTAAAAACCAGCTCAGTACTTGAGAATTGGGGTTGCCGGGTAGATCTTGGTAAGAGTGCATATGTGAGTCACCTCACTATCTCTCCTCATCTTACCTAAAAAATAAAGAAATACATACACAGATAAATTGAATTGAGTACTGTCAAGAATATATGCACGTATCTTCACCTTACACATTAGCATTCAAGAGCTCAGATAATTTGTAAGATTTGTCCAAAGGTCCAGTGCTAAATTCACTCTCAGTTTAGTAGAGCTTAAATCCAGGCCTATCCAAAGTCCACTCCATACACCTAGGCCATACTTATTAGCCTTTTTAGAGGACTCAGAGAACTGGAATCTACAAATGATTTTTTCTTAACCAATTTACATCTAGAGTGTTTTCTAGAGGGTCTTGCTTCTCCTGGATGGAGTGTGATGCTGAAGACTCAAGTTTTGAAACTCTGAGGCTTCCAGCTTCAGTGGGGGCTACTCAGGCTTTAGTGCAGCCTCACCAGCTTGAGCACAGGGTCGCCAGCTTGAGTGTGGGATCATAGCCATGACCCCATGGTTGCTGGCTCAAGTCCAAGGTATCAGGCTTGAGCAAGGGGTCACTCACTGTGCTGTAGTCCCCCAGTCAGGGGCACATATGAGAAAGCAATCGATGAACAACTAAGAAGCTGCAATGAAGAATTGATAGTTTACATCTCTCTCCCTTTCAGCCAGTCTGTCACTGTCTGTCCCTCCCTTCCTCTCTATCTCTCAGTAAAAGAAAAAAGAAAAAAAATTGGCCATTTATGTCAAAAATATAATAAAGGTCACTTAACTGGACAGAAAGTCCATTTCTTTAATATAACACTTTCTCTTTTCTGTCTTTGTTATGGACCGTAAATGGCAAAAAGCCATTGTAGATTCGAGGCTTAGCAAAAGGCTAAGTTCTCCCCACTCCATCTTCATATGTGGCTACGATGCTGAGTATTTGCACCCACTCTATTTGCTTTTTGGGTTGCTGGAAGCAATATACATGCCCTTCCTCTGACTTTTTGTTTGTTTCAGATGTTGGTAGATATCACTAATGTATCCTGTTTTTGCCTTGGGAGAGTTCTTGTCTTAGCCTTGGATGTGCAACTTTGTATCAAGGTCCTTGATTTGCATATGGCTATATAATAAAGCGAACTGGGGCTATGGGGCACTAGGATACTGCCAGGCATGTTGAAGAGCCCTCCCAGTCCTATCTTTTTTGTTTTGATAAGTGTGTTTTCTTAATTCCGCACCTTTATTAGGAGCCGCGCTAGTCTGCGGCAAGTGGCACCCAAACAGAAGACTTGAGTATGAGTCCAAGGAAACTAAAACTGAAGGAAGGTGATGAAACTCCCCAAGTGAAGTGCACACAGTGAGTAACAAAGGTTTTTGGGGAAAGTGTAGTCAGGAGTAAAAGATTATGGGACAGATAGGGTAAAAAATAAGGGACCTTTATGAAGAAATGTTTCTGTATGAAGACAAATCATTGTCTGAAGAGTATCAGGGTGAGCTAGAAACAGAGGGATGTGAATATGAGGATAACTTGGGAGTCTGAGGATGACAGGGGGGATAAAAAATACATGGCTATGGCTGCCTTAGCTGTGGGGCCTTTGCTGCCCTCAGCTCCTTCCTACATTCAACCCTCTGCTCCTCTGTACCCTTATCTGGCTGATTCTGGAGTCTATAGCTCAAAATCTGGGAAATCCCCTCTCCAACAATCTATAGACCAGGCTCAAAATATAGGGAAACAATAGATGGCTTTACCCATTTTCCTGTTGTAGAAAGACAGGATGGTACAGGGAGACTAGTGCAAGAACATAAACCTGTACCTTTTAAAACTCTGAAAGAGCTTAAACTTACTTGTGTTCAGTGTGGGCCTACTGCCCCTTTTTCACTTGGTTTATTAGATACTATTAGTGCAAAGGCTCTTCCTTCAAATGGCTGGAAGGCAATTGCTTGTACTTGTCTCTCCAGGGGTAATTATTTGCTGTGGAAGTTGGACTTTCTTGAGAATGGAAAGGAGACTCAGGTATTAGGAAGATTGCAACTTTTCCTGTCATGGTCTGATTTTCTTTAATGTTTTGACTGCGGTCTTCTGAACTATCATTTTGTTTCTTTCTTGTTTTTTGCCTGGAGGTTGAGGCAGGGGATCTGTGTTGGATCTGACTATAGAAAATATCCCAGCAGCTGCCGAGAGCAAATTTTCTCGGAAAGATTTTGTTTAGTCATATCCTTCAGTCCCTCTGTCTGAAAATGCCCTGACTAATTCAGGCAGGCATCTTTCTAATCTCAATATGCTCTAAAATCCTGGGTTTCTTTCTGGTTTGTCTGGTTCGTCTAATTCTTGTCTCTGTTTAGACTTTGTTTAATGTTGTCTAAAATGTATCTGTTTTAAAGGCCTGAATTAAGTTTTTTTGCATGCAAAAATTGGAAATGCTGGCTCTAATATTTAGAAAAAAATAAAATGTTTTTAGAACTTGTAAGGAGCACTCATTTAAATTTAAATAGAATAGAATGTAGATCCTTAAGACTTACTGATTTGGTTAGTGCATTGTGAGGTATGTTCAGAGTTAGGAGCCAAATAGCAATTTAAATATTAGGATTAGTCAAAGTTATATGTTATACTTGTGTTTTTTGTATGTAAATTGTATTGTTATATGTAAGGTTATTTCAGTTAGGCAAAACAAAGAAATTGAGCAAAATTAAGCAGGGCCCTAATAAGTAATTTCAGGAATTTGTCTCACGTCTAATTCAGGCAGTTAGAAGAATAGTATAAAGATGCTAATTCTGCTTCTCAGGCCACGTCCTGCAAAAGGGCCCCAAGAAAATTAGTGATTTGGCTCCTCTGATTTTTCCAATTGATTAAAAAAAATAGGTCAGGAACGCCCTGAAATGGAACTAACAATACAAGGGTGTAAATTTAAAAGACTTTTAGATACTGGAGCTGATATATCTGTTATTGCTAAGCCACATTGGCCTCCTTCCTGGCCCACTCATGCAGCAGCCACAGAATTACAAGGTATAGGGCAGAGTAAATCCCCTCAACAAAGTTCTGGGAAGATTAAGAAGGTCATTCTGGATTTTTTTCAGCCTTATGTGCTCCCTGGATTGCCAGTTAATTTGTGGGGTAGAGATGTTTTGAAAAATATGGGAGCATTACTTGTCAGTCCTAATAATTTAGTCAGCACTCAAATGCTTGATCAGGAATTTTTGCTCACTAAGGGACTAGGGAAATAACAGCAGGGAATTCTCACCCCCATAAAGTGGCACCCAATACCAGAAGGTGTGGATTAGGATATCAAAATTTAGCATAGGGGCCTTGGTAGCTCCTGCTACCCCAGTAAGGCATTGTGCAGACCCAATTACTTGGAAATCAGATAATCCTGTATAGGTAGACCAATGGCCCCTTTCTCAGGAGAAACTTAGGAGAGCTGCTCAATTGGTACAAGAGCAGTTACAGCTTGGGCACAATGAACCATCCAATAGTCCATGGAATATGCCTATTTTTGTCATTAAAAAAAATCAGGAACCTGGAGACTATTACAAGATTTGAGAGCAATAAATAAGACTGAAAATTATGGGTCCTCTCCAGCTAGACTCCCTTCTCCTGCTGCCATTCCATGGAATTTTCACCTTGTAATTATTGACTTGAAGGATTGCTTTTTTACTATTCCTTTAAACCTGCATGATTGCAAGTGTTTTGCATTCAGTGTTCCTTCATTTAATTTCTAGGCTCCAATGGAGCAATACCAGTGGAGAGTTTTCCTCAAGGTATGGCTAACAGTCCTACCTTGTGCCAAAAATACATTTCTCAAGCTATCTTTTCAGTTTGAAGGCAGTACTCTAAGGTGTACATAATTCATTATATGGATAATATTCTTATCACTCATCCAGATAAAGACACTGTGTTGATCATTTTGCAACAACTACAATATTCTTTGAAAGAATCAGGACTTTATATAGCTCCTAAAAAAGTACAGCAATCTTTACCTTTTTCTTATTTAGGACAAATTGTAGAGGGACAACAAATTCGTCCACAGAAAATAGAAATCAGGACAGATCATTTGCAAACTTTAAATGATTTCCAGAAACTGTTAGGAGACATTAACTGGCTTAGACCTTCCTTGAAATTAACTACTGGGGAACTGAAACCACTTTTTGATATTCTTAAAGGCTCGGCTAAACCAGCTTCTGCTCGGCTACTTACAGCTGTGGGACAACAAGCTTTAAAGCTTGTAGAAAAAGCCTTGCAACAAGCACAACTAAAATGCATAAATCCTGAAGAATCAATTGCCTTACTAATTTGTCCCTCAAGTTACACTCCACCGGGACTATTGTGGCAAGTTTCAGGTCCTACTGAATAGATTCATTTGGCTGTTACTTCTAAAAAAGTTTTATCTTTGTATCTTGACCTTGTCGCCTCCTTGATTATCAAGGGGTGTAGGCGACTCTTACAGCTTATAGGTTTTGAGCCTCAAATTATTGTTGTTCCTTTTTCAAAGGATCAACAACAATGGCTCTGGGAAACTTCCACTAAATGGCAAATTGCTTTTACAAATTTTAGAGGCCAAATTGATTCTCACTACCCAGCTGATAAAATAGTTCAATTTTCATTAATTACTACATTTGTATTTCCTAAGGCAATTGTTAATGAGCCCATTCCTGAAGCACCTACAGTCTTTACTGATGGGTCTAGCTCAGGAATAGCAGGCTTAAAATCGATGGACAAATTTATACTAAAATAATTTGCCTTGAAATCAGCTCAAAGACTAGAATTACATGCCATTATCATGGCTTTTCAGCATTTGCCATATTCCTTCCTCCTTTAATCTGTATACAGACAGCAAATATTTACTTATGGTTGTTTCCACTATAGAGACTGCTGTCTTAGGGACAACTGCTGATGAACTATTTCAGCAGTTTCTCCTTCTTCAAAGACCTGTACATCAACATAGAGCTCCATGTTTTATAGGACATATTTGAGCTCACTCCATGCTCCCTGGAGCACAAGAAAATGCCCTTGTTGATCAAGCTACCCAAAAGAAAATTATTTGGAACAACCATGACAGATCGAGCAATTCAGTCTCATACTATTCATCACCAGAACGCTGCAGCCCTACGTAAACAGTTTCAGCTTTCTCGGAAAGCAGCACAGCAGATTGGTAAATCCTGTCCAAGGTGTCCTATACTACAATCTGTCCCTTCATTTGGAGTTAACCCTTAAGGACTCTTACCAGGACAATTTTGGCAAATGGATGTTACTCATATACCTTCATTTGGCAAACAGTCCTATGTCCATGTTACAGTGGATACTTATTCTGGATTTATGGTAGCCTCTGCTAGGACAGGATAGGCTGCTAAGCACGTTATATAGCTCATTGTAAGCATTTTCTACTATTGGACTTCTTGATGTGATTAAAACTGACAATGTTCCTGCATATGTAGCAGAAGCATTTACTGTATTTTGTCAAACCTTTCGAATTACGGGTATTTCTTACAATATTTAAAGTCAAGGTATTATTAAAGTGTTCCCAGCAAATATTTAAGGTCAATTTTAAAAATATAAAAGGGGGAGTCATATCCTGAAATTCCTGCAAATCTACCTTACCTTTTAAAAAATTTTCTTTTGAATGTTGAACAGGAGACACCAAATCCTTTTCTCCTGCAAACTTCTATTCTCTTTTATTTGATCCAGCTAATAACACTGTTTTGTCTTTTTCCAAATAGCTCCAGATATACAGAAAGGTTTATATAGGCAGATGGGGATCCTCAAACCCTTCAGCGAGATCTTCTGAGCATGGCTTTTAAGGTACCAAGAGGCAGAAAAAGCCCAAAAGAGATAAGGTGAAATACTAGCTCTTGGGATACACCCTCAAAAGGTTCCAATTCCCCAATGGCATCTCATAGAACTCCATCAGGGCCCTGCTTCAATAGTGGAAAGAATGGTCATTTAAGCCAAAGCCTGCCAGGATTACATGCCTTTGCTGTGAGGAAGAAGGGACACTGGAAGGTAGACTTCCCCCTCGCTCCTCTAAGGGAGGGTTCAGTCTCTTCCAGCCCTGTTCCAGCCAGCCACCTGTGACGTAACCTTGCCCAGAATGCTGGGCTTTGCCACTGAAGGCTGAAGGTGCCAAGGGCCATTGGCCCCATCTACGACACTGTGCACGAGCCTAGGATATTTCTTCCAAGTAGCCGGTATACTGGTCTCATTTACACAAGGGCTACTAACTATGTCTTGACTGAATATTCGGGTTTTTTATTCTTCCCTCGAAGATCTCTGTTGTGGGTGTTGATAGTCCTATTTTCTGCTGCTTTGTTTTTATTTTTTTGTTTTTTTTTATTAAATTTAATGCAGTGACATTGATAAATCAGGGTACGTATGTTGAGAGAAAACATCTCTATATTATTTTGACATTTGATTGTGCTGTATACCCCTCCCCCAAAGTTAAATTGTCTTCTGTCACCTTCTATCTGGTTTTCTTTGTGCCGTTCCCCTCCCCCAACCCCTCTCTCCTTCTTCACCCCATCCCCCCTCCCCCCACCCCCCATCCCTGTTGCCATCACATTCTTCTCATGTCTCTGAGTATCATTTTTATGTCCCTTCTATGTATGGATTCATATAGTTCTTAGTTGTTTTTCTGATTTACTTATTTCACTCCGTATAATGTTATCAAGGTCCATCCATGTTATTGTAAATGATCCGACGTCATCATTTCTTATGGCTGAGTAGTACTCCATAGTATATATGTACCAAAGCTTTTTAATCCACTCGTCCTCTGACGGACACTTGGGTTGTTTCCAGATCTTCGCTATTGTGAACAATGCTGCCACAAACATGGGGGTGCATTTCTTTTTTTCGAGCCATTCTATGGTGTCCTTGGGTTATATTCCTAAAAGTGAGATAGCTGGGTCAAAAGGCAGTTCGATTTTCAGTTTTTTGAGGAATCTCCATACTGTTTTCCACAGAGGCTGAACCAGTCTGCATTCCCACCAGCAGTGCAGGAGGGTTCCCTTTTCTCCACATCCTCGCCAGCACTTATTCTGTGTTGTTTTGTTGATGAGCGCCATTCCGACTGGTGTAAGGTGATATCTCATTGTGGTTTTAATTTGCATTTCTCTAATGATTAGTGATGTTGAACATTTTTTCATATGCCTGTTGGCCATCTGAATGTCCTCTTTGGAGAAGTGTCTATTCATCTCTTTTGCCCATTTTTGAATTGGATTGTTTGTCTTCCTGGTGTTGAGATTTACGAGTTCTTTATAAATTTTGGTTATTAAGCCCTTATCAGACGTATAGTCAAATATGTTCTCAAATTCTGTAGTTTGTCTTTTTATTCTGTTCTTGTTGTCTTTAGCTGTGCGAAAGCTTTTTAGTTTGATATAGTCCCATTTGTTTATCCTGTCTTTTATTTCACTTCCCCATGGAGATAAATCAGCAAATATATTTCTCCGAGAGATGTCGGAGAGCTTACTGCCTATGTTTTCTTCTAAGATGCTTATGGTTTCACGGCCTACATTTAAGTCTTTTATCCATTTTGAGTTTATTTTTGTGAGTGGTGTAAGCTGGTGATCTAGTTTCATTTTTTTGCAGGTAGCTGTCCAATTTTCCCAACACCATTTGTTAAAGAGGCTGTCTTTACTCCATTGTATTTCCTTGCCTCCTTTGTCAAATATCAGTTGTCCATAGAACTGTGGGTTTATTTCTGGGTTCTCTGTTCTGTTCCATTGATCTATATGCCTGTTCTTATGCCAGTACCAGGCTGTTTTGAATACAATGGTCTTGTAGTATAACATAATATCAGGAAGTGTGATACCTCCCTCTTTATTCTTCTTAAGATTGCTGAGGCTATTCGTGTTCTCTTTTGGTTCCATATAAATTTTTGGAATATGTGTTCTATATTTTTGAAGTATGTCATTGGTATTTTAATTGGTATTGCATTGAATTTATAGATTGCTTTGGGTAATATAGACATTTTAATGATGTTTATTCTTCCTAACCATGAGCAAGGTATATGCTTCCACTTGTTTGTATCTTCCTTGATTTCTTTTATCAATGCTTTGTAATTTTCCTAGTACAAGTCTTTAGTCTCCTTGGTTAAGTTTATTCCTAGTTACTTTATTTTTTGGTTGTAATTTTGAAGGGGATTGTTTCCTTAATTTCTCTTTCTGACTGTTCATTGTTGGTGTATAGAAATGCCTCTGATTTCTGAGTATTGATTTAATATCCTGCCACTTTGCTGAATTCATTTATCAGGTCCAGTAGCTTTTTGACTGAGACTTTAGGGTTTTCTATATGCAATATCATATCATCTGCAAATAATGATAGTTTTACTTCTTCTTCTCCCACTTGAATTCCTTTTATTTTTTCTTCTTGTCTGATATCTGTGGCTAGGACTTCCAGGACCATGTTAAATAAGAGTGGTGAAAAGGGCACCCCTGCCTTGTTCCTGATCTTATGTGTATTGCTTTTAATTTTTGCCCATTGAGTATGATGTTGGCTGTGGGTTTCTCATAGATGGCTTTTATCATGTTGAGGTATGTTCCCTGTATTCCCACTTTGCTGAGAGTTTTGATCATGAATGGGTGCTGGATTTTATCAAATGCTTTTTCTGCATCTATTGAAATTATCATATGGTTTTTCTCCTTCTTTTTGTTTATGTGATGAATCACATTGATTGATTTACAAATATTGTACCATCCTTGCCTCCCCAGAATAAATCCCACTTGATCATGGTGTATGATTTTTTCCATATATTCTTGGATCTGGTTTGCTAATATTTTGTTGAAGACTTTAGCATCTATATTCATCAGAGATATTGGCCTATAATTCTCTTTCTTTGTGTTGTCTTTGCCTGGTTTTGGAATCAGAATTATGCTCGCCTCATAAAAGGAGCTTGGAAGTTTCCTTCCTCTTGAATTTTTTGAAATAGTTTGAGAAGGATAGGAGTTAGTTCTTCTTTGAATATTTGGTAGAATTCTTTTGTGAAGCCATCGGGCCCTGGACTTTTCTTTGTTGGGAGTTTTTTGATAACTGTTTCAATCTCCTTTGTTGTAATTGGTCTGTTTAGGTTTTCTGATTCTTCCAGATTAATTTTTGGAAGATTGTATGTTTCAAGGAATTTGTCCATTTCATCTAGGTTGTCTAGTTTTTTGGCATACAGTTCTTCATAGTATTTTCTTACAATATTTTGTATTTCTGTTGTGTCAGTTGTTATTTCTCCTCTCTCATTTCTAATTTTATTTATTTGAGTCCTCTCTCTCTTTTTCTTGGTGAGTCTAGTTAAAGGTTCATCAATCTTGTTTACCTTTTCAAAGAACCAGCTCCTAGTTTCATTGATCTTCTGTATTGTTTCTTTAGCTTCTATGTCATTTATTTCTGCTCTGATCTTTATTATTTCCTTCCTTCTACTACATTTGGGCTTTACTTGCTGTTCTTTTTCTAATTCATTTAGATGCAGAGTTAAGTTGTTTATTTGAGCTTTTTCTAGCTTCTGAAATTGTGCCTGTAGTGCTATGAACTTCCCTCTCAGCACTGCTTTCGCTGTGTCCCATAAATTTTGAGTTGTTGTATGCTCGTTGTCATTTGTTTCTAGGAATTTTTTTATTTCTTCTTTGATCTCATTTTTAATCTATTCATTATTTAACAACCTCCTATTTAGTTTCCATGTGTTTGAGAATTTTTGAGCTTTTCTGTTGTGATTCATTTCTAGTTTCATGTCGTTGTGATCGGAGAAAGTGCTTGATACGATTTCAGTCTTCTTAAATTTGTTGAGAGCACTTTTTTGCCCTAACATGTGGTCTATGCTAGAGAATGTACCATGAGCACTTGAAAAGAATGTATATTCTTCTGCTTTAGAGTGAAAGGTTCTGAAGATATCTATTAAATTGAGTTTATCCAGTGTTTCCAATAAGTCTGCTGTTTCTTTGTTAATTTTCTTTCTTGAGGATCTATCTAGTGATGTTAGTGGGGTATTGAAATCCCCTACTATTATAGTATTGCTGTTGATCTCGCCCTTTAAATCCATCAAAGTCTGCTTCATATATTTAGGTGCTCCTATATTAGGTGCATAGATATTTATAATAGTTATATCTTCCTGTTGTATTACTCCCTTTATCATTATGTAGTGGCCTTCTTTATCTCTTACTATATCCTTTGTTTTAAAGTCCAATTTGTCTGATATAAGTATTGATACCCCAGCTTTTTTTTTTCATTTCCGTTTGCATGAAAAGTTTTTTTCCATCCTTTTACCTTCAATCTATGTGTGTCTTTTGTTCTAAGGTGTGTCTCTTGTAGACAACATATGTATGGGTCCTGTTTTCTTATCCACGCAGCTACCCTATGTCTTTTGATTGGATCATTTAATCCATTTACATTTAAGGTTATTATTGATATGTAGT
Organism: Saccopteryx leptura; assembly: GCF_036850995.1. Taxonomy (NCBI): domain Eukaryota; kingdom Metazoa; phylum Chordata; class Mammalia; order Chiroptera; family Emballonuridae; genus Saccopteryx; species Saccopteryx leptura. The sequence goes on along the minus strand of NW_027095707.1, from coordinate 377,821 downwards.
TGTTTATTGCCATTTTCTTCTTTAAAGGTGTATTCCTTTTTTTTGCTGTATTCTTTTCCAACTTTGATCTGTTTACAACAGGCCCCTTAACATTTCCTGCAGCATTGGTTTGGTTGTAATGAATTCTTTGAGTTGTTTTTTGTCTGGGAAGCTTTTTATTTCTCCTTCGATTTTAAATGATAGTCTTGCTGGTAAAGTAATCTTGGTTGTAGGTTCTTGTTCTGCATTACTTTGAATATTTCTTGCCATTCCCTTCTGGTCTCAAGTGTTTCTGTTGAGGAGTCAGATGTCATCCTTATGGGGGCTCCTTTGTAGGTGATAACTTTTATTTTCTCTTGCTGCTTTTAATATTTTCTCTTTATCGCTTAGCTTTGGTATTTTAATTATGGTGTGTCTTGGTGTAGGTTTCTTTGGGTTTCTCTTTAATGGAGTCCTCTGTGCTTCTTGGATTTGTGAGAGTTTCTCTTGCATTAATTTAGGGAAGTTTTCAGCTATGATATGATTGAACAAAATCTCTACCCCTTGTTCTTCTTCTTCTTCTTCAGGAACCCCTATGATGCGGATGTTATTTCTCTTCATGTTGTCACAGAGCTCTCTTAGAGTTTCCTCTGACTTTTTGAGTCTCTTTTCTCTTTTCTTCTCTGCTTTCATGCCTCATTCCAGTTGTCCTCTAACTCGCTGATTCGATCCTCTGCTCTATCTATCCTGTTTTTAATTCCTTCCATTGTGGTCTTTATTTCTGATATTGTATTTGTCATCTCCAACTGATTCTTTTTTATACTTGCTATTTCTTTATTTAGGTTTTCATACTGACCCTCCATTGTTGTTCTAAGATCCCTAAGCATCCTTACAATCATTATTTTGAACTCCGCATCTGGAAGTTTGATTATTTCCATATCACTCAGTTCATCTCTCGAAGGTGTCTCTTGTGGTTTCATTTGGATTGCACTCTTTTGTCTTCTCATCCTCTTTTTTGGGTGTTTTATTTATAGAGTTGGTTGAGTCTAGGCTTGGTGTTGTCTGCCTCCAGTTTTCAGTTGTGTTATTTCTAGGTCTTCTTGGGTTGGTATCATCTGTTATCTGTAATCCACTTTCGGATTTTGGCAGCTTTGAAGTCTTGATTTGTTTGTTTTCTTAACAGGTGATAGTCTTGTTTACTGATCTCAGCAGGGGACTTCCTTGAAACTGTATCCAGGAATGTGATGGGTGTAACCTGAGACTCTGAAGGCCTCTTTAGCCAGCTAATCTCACTGGGGGCAGGGTGTTTTCTCAGCTTCAGTAGGGGGACGTGTATCTCAGATCTCCATGGAGACCTGAGTTACTGCCCCTCCTCCCTACTTCTTGTTTTCAGCTGTGTCTTGTTGTGCTGATTGGAGCTGGAGAGATGTCTGAGATCTCTGATCCGGAAGCACTTCAGCTCTGTTTTGTGAAAGGTTCAGTCTCTCCCTCAGCTATGGCTGCCTCCAGCAGGATGAGTCAGCCCTTTTACCTCATCTCTTGCATTCCTTAACCCCTCACAGTCTGTCCCTCTCCCTGTCCTCTCCACCTGGGAGATAAGCTGGTCCTTTCAACGCACCTCGCTCCCTGTTCACCAGGCAAGTGGCTGTGAGCAGTAGTTTCTGCTCCCCTCCCTCTGAGATCCTCTCTGGGCTCTCAGCACCACCCCTCCCTCTGTCTGGCAAGCAGAGGAGGTTCAGGGGCTCCCTACCAGGACTCTCGTGGTTTGTTCTTTGCTCCTTGGTTTTTGAGAGCCTTCTTGCAGTTCAGAGTTGGTTTTTCATGCTGATTTTTCCTAAATTGATTTGTATTCCATTTTGGTGGTGAGAGCTGGGTGTCTGTGCATCCACCTACTCTGATGCCATCTTTTTCTCTCCCTCTGCTGCTTTGTTTAATAGTCTTTCTTTTGCTCCTCCTGCCTCAATGCCCCATTCATATTTTAGGTTGGGACCTACTTCTAATTTAGCGCTCCTTTTTTCCTTTTTTGCCAACTAACAAATTTACCTCTGCCACCCAGCTTAGTGTATTCCAAGGTTTTCCTCACCACCCCAAGACTGTAAAGCTCCAGTATAAGGCCCCCTGGGTTCATCTTTCCAGATTAAAGAAAACAGAAGCTCTGTCTTCTTGCGTGCTGCGGATGGTTTTTCCAGTCTACTTGGGTCATCACCAGCTAGAAGCAGCGGTCATTGGGACTTTGACACTAGCTGCAGAGTGTAGAAGTGTGACAGCAATTCCAGTGCCATGTGGACTTCTCCTGGATGTGTTTCCTGGACTCTTGCTCCTGTGACAGCTTTTGATGGACTGAACTGGGGTTCGGCTGCATTTGTGGAAATTTGGAATGGTGTTGGTGCCAACTTGGACTTGGTGAACATGTTAAGGACACTACTCTTTTATGGATTCTTGTTGTATTGGCCAAGAGTTTGCTTAAAGGTTTTAATCACTGTAATGTTTTAGAATATTTGGGTATCTTGTTAGTATTGGCTATACTAATTTTGTGTTTGTTCTGTATTTTTTTCAGTCTGCCTCCAAATTATAATCTGGGAAACTAAGAAATCAGATGAGTAGAAATCTCAGCACACAAATTAAAAATAAAAAAGAAAAGGGGAATATGTTGTGGACTGTAAATGGCAAAAAGCTATTGTAGATTCAAGGCTTAGCACAGGGCTGAGTTCTCCCCTCTCCATCCCCATATTTGGCTGTGATGCTGGGTATTTGCACCCATTCTACTTGCTTCCTTGGGTTGCTGGAAGCAATATACATGCCCTTCCTCTGACTTTCTGTTTGTTTCAGATGTTGGTAGATTTCACTAATGTATCCTGTTTTTGCCTTGGGAGAATTCCTGTCTTAGCCTTGGATGTGCAACTTTGTATCAAGGTCCTTGATTTGCACAGGGCTATATAATAAAGCAAACTGGGGCTATGGCGCACTCGGATACTGCCAGGCATGTTGAAGAGTCCTCCCAGTCCCATCATTTTTGTTTTGATATGTGTGTTTTCTTAATTCCAGCACCGTTATTAGGAGCCACACTGGTTCATGGCATATCTTTTTTAAAAATTTGCCTGACTTGCAGTGGCACAGTAGATAAAGCAGTGACCTGGACACTGAGGTCACCAGTTTGTAACCCCAGGTTTGCCTTGTCAAGGCACATCCAAAAAGCAACTACTATAAGTTGATGCTTCCTGCTCCTGTCTGCCTCCACCTTCTCTCTCTCTCTCTCTCACTCCTCTCTCTAAAATCAATAAAAATCATAATTTATTAAATTTTTTATTAATTTTAGAAAGATAGGAGGGAAGAGAGTGAGTGAGAAACATTGATTTGCTGTTCCATTCATTTATGCATTTAGTGGTTGATTATTCTTTATTTGTTTTTTTAGCTAGAGAGGCAGACAGGAAGGGAGAAGGATGAGAAGCATCAACTTACAGCAGCAGCACCTTGGTTGTTCATTGATTGCTTTCACATAGGTGCCTTGACCAGGGGAATCTAGCTCAGTCAGTGACCTCTTGCTCAAACCAGCAACCATGGGCTCATGCCAGCAACCTTGTGCTTCAAGCCAGTGACTATGGGGTCATGTCTATGATTTCACACTCAAGCCAGGGTCTCCGCACTCAAGCCCATGAACCCCCTCAAGCCAGCAACCTTGGGGTTTGGAACCTGAGTCCTCATCGTCCCAGGTTGATGCTCTGTGCTACCACCTGGACAGGCTTCAATGGTTGATTCTTATATGGGCCCTGACTGGACATCAAACACACAACTTAGGTATATGGGGACGACTCTCTAATGAATTATGCAACTTGGCCAGGGCTCCTTTCTGTCTTCTTGTTTCAGAGTGGCCTTGTCCAGTCTAATGGTACAGTGACCACCTTGCCTCCTTTTCTTCTTATCCTTTCACCTTTACACATTTAACTGTCCTTGCCCTTCCTTAATCATCAGAGTCTGGTCAGCACCAAACAGTCTTGGGAACACAGCCTCAGGTCTATGGACCACAGAAACCATTTGGTTCAAGTTAGAGATCACATCTGGATTTCAGCTGGGTTTCAATGCTAGACCCATGAAAGCAGAAGGACCTTACTGACCACACCCTCATGAAACCAGACACACTGAAGAGATGGCTGACACAGGGCCTGATACAATTGTCCCTACCCTGGCCCACAACCCCAGCTGCCTTAATTGTTGGGAGCCGATCAACGACTGCTGGCTGACAAGGTCACAGCAGAGAAGATCCACAACTGCTGGCTGACAAGGTCACACAGCAGGAGAAGACCCACAACTGCTGGCTGACAAGGTCACAGCAGAAGAAGATCAAAAACTGCTGATTGACAAAGTCACAGCAGAGAAGACCAATGGTTGCAGGGTGACAAAGTCACTGCAGTGAAGACCAATAGCTGCTGGATGACAAAGTCACTGCAAAGGAAAGGCACAATGACCTTCTTCCCCCTTTGACCTTTTGAATTAATCTGGCCTTATATCCCCCCTTTTCTGGGTGTGTGCTATTATTTATGGCACAGGGATAATAGTACCGTGCTTTCCCTGTAGATTCATAGTAATTTCTTTGGAAATGAGACAGAAGGTGTAAGTTCCACAGAAAAGCCTGTAAGCCCCTTGAACTGGGCTCATAAACATAAGAGGCTGGCTATGATATCCCTCGTAAAGGGTTAAGTTTGTAGGAGAATTTCTTCTTATTAATTATGTTAGAAAGAATAATGTTGAAACTTAACTAGTGTATGAATATAGTAAATAAATAAAATTTGACTAGACAATAAAATCTTAGGTAACGTGTAGTTGAATAACCCATTGCATGGCCTTGGATGGGAACACAGCCAACAAGAAAAGAATGTTTTGTTAAGAGACTTGTTTTGTGACTGAAGGCAGTTGCTGGGCTTTTCTCAGTAAAACATTCTCATGAGATTTTTGTATTTTCCAAAAATAAGGAGAGGAATGTGGTGGGATCCATAGCAGCCATAGCAATTTATGCCTTCTGATATTATGTTGCTACTAAGCTATCTTGCAGGTGCACTCTATGTATCTTTAAGCAAAAGTTACTCTTGATGTTATGCCAATTTCTTAATAAGCAAGCCTTTTGAAGTCTTGTGAGAAAAATTAGGACACTGCATGAACTCAAAGCCATTTGCCTGAGCAAGCGGTGGTCCTTTGCTAGTCCTTGATGATTTTGTCTGCTAATCTCTCTCTGCGCCCTTGACTCACAACAACAGTAAAGTAGAATTATTAATTAGTACTAATCTTTTAGAAGTTTGTACTGATATTGTTATTGCTATTCAAGTTATTGTATATCTGTACTTTGAATGACTTACCACCTGATTTGTAGCTTATAGATATGAATTAACTGTTATCTGGAAATATGTAACCATAGTGAAACAAAATACCATGTGATTGTAACTTAGTGTGTGTGCATAAAAAGAAAGCTAGACCAGCATTTGGCAGAGATGCCTGGCAGTAAATGCTAATGAGAGAATAAAGAGAAAATAAAGAATTCGGCTCTCTCACTCGACTTGCGCCGACGCCGTCTCTTCCTGTGGGACCCCTGGATTCCCCCGGGGCTGGACCCTGGCACTTAATCACGATTAATCCTTTCCTGTCTGCAATGAGGCCAGGGTTGCCAGACAGCGCTGTCCTGGAGCACTCCTCACCCGCCAGACCTTCCTCCTCCTTTTGTGATGACAAGTGCTCTGAATGAGTTATTTCTTATGTGGTTTTATACTTCCATACCATTCCTGCTCATTATCACATCTATAAATATGTGTAATTATTTACACATGGAAGCAGTGTATCAAATCGCCCCTTACTGCACATTGCACTGTTTGCATCTCACTTGTTTGCTAAACACAAGCTCTGTCCCCGGTTAGCTGTTTAGAGGCTGGGGACCTGACACCGGGTGACTTTCAAATGGGCAGAGCATGCCTGTGACTTCTCACCTCGCTGCCTCCGAGTCCATTCTTCATGCGAGTCCTCAGTGTCTTCTGCCGGGGGTCTGGTGGCCTGTTGGCGGTGAACCATGAAAGCGGGGCTAGGGGCTCTGAGGCCTGGGGAGAAACAAAATCGTGGTCCCCAAAGCAAAGCTCTTGAAAAAGTAGCCCTGACACTCGCTGACCCCTGTGCCGCCCCACGGGTCCCCGCCCAGTTCCCGCACCCCCATCCCTGCCACGTCACCTTTGCGCAGCAGCGCGTCCTGGTTCCTCTCCACTTTGGGGCAGCGCGCCTTCTCCCAGTCGCCCACAGCGGCCACCCCTCCCGAGAGAAGTAGGCGTGGATGTCCCTGAAAACGTCCGGTGCCTGAGGGAAGACGCGGCCTCGTGACCCCTCCCACCGGCTGGCGAACCGCCCCTCGCCCTGATGGGTCCTAGCTGCTCCCAGTCCAACCCCCTCCCCACCCCCCTCACCTGCGCGCTGCCTCCACCGTCCTGCAGGCTCCCGTCCACGTCTCTGTTCCTGCCACCCCGCACGCCCAGCCCCTATGTGCCTGTGTGGGAGACGACGCTGAGGCTGACTGCTTGGCCTTTCTGAGCGCATTTTTGCACGTGCGTGGGCGCTCACGGTGGGGTATCCCCGAGAGGGGACACAAGGGACCAGCCCCAGGGATGCAAGGATGGGCCAGGGTGGGGACTGCAGCCAAGCCAGAGGCCCCCTTGCTCAAAACAGCGACTTGGGCTTTAATCCACCGACCTTTGGGCTCAACTAGTGACCATGGGATCATGTCTATGATCCCGCGCTCAAGCCTGTGAGTCCGCGCTGAAGCCGGATGAGCTTATTACTTTTTCTCGTTGTTCAAGCGCTCTCTTGAGATCCTTTATTCTACTCTCAAGTTTATTGAACATTGTGATGACTGTTTGCCTTGAATTCTTTATCTGTCCAGTTACCCATGTTCATTTCATTAGAATATTTCTCTGGAGTTTTTTTCTTGTTCCTTCATTTGGGGTATATTCTTCTGTCTCCCCATTTTCTTTGTCAGTTTTTGTTCCTTTGAATTGAATGGAATTAGTCATCTCGCCCAGTCTTGAACATGTTGTCTTTGTTACATTATGTGTTGAATAGTTTCAGCCTGAGGGTTGTCGGGTTGTTGTTGGGGTGAGGTGCATGAATTGCCTGTCCTGTCACCTGGCCTGAAGGAGTGGGTTCTGAATGGGCCACCTGGGGTGTGTGAGCCTCCTTGCCCTTTTAATCTGGGTAGGGCTGCCTGGTGTAAAAGGGGTTGTGTGGCGTGTGCTTTGTTTGTGTGTCCTGTTTTAATTATCTGTTGTCAGAGCATGTTCTGCACTGGGTTACCTGATTGCTTTCTTGTATCTCACCCCCCATTAGATCCACCCTTTGTCCTGGTAGGGTAGCCTGGGTGCACACACAGCCTTAATTTGTTCATTCTTCACCTCCTTGGGGCTTGGCAGCCCTGTGCACATGCACAGCATTGTCCCCGTCACTCCACACTGGGCCACAAGGTTTTGCTTGCTTTGTGCTTTCTTTGGATAGAGCTGCCCATCCAGTGCAAGCAGCATTGTCCCCCAATCTCTGCACTTTCTCTGATCAGGGAGTCCAGTGTGCAGACCATAGTCCATTTGATGGCACCCCATTTTCCAGGAGGGGTAATACCAGTAGTGACCCACTATCTCTGCACTTTCTCTGGGTCGAATAGTCCTGCAGCTGGTACTGGAATGTTTTCCTAGCTCTGCACTTTCTCTAGGTGGGGGAGCTTCACATGCACAGGCAGCTCAGTGGGTGAAGTGTCACCCTGCCATACCTACCTGCTGGGTCAATATCTGGGAAGAGGAGCTCTCTTTATACAAGCTACACTGCCCTCATAATTATGTTGTATTTAGCTCCACGTGTTATAAAGTACCACACCCTATATTCTGAAAGGCACTGTACCTCACTTCATTGAGTTCATATAGAGACTGCCCAGTCCATATAAATTTTGAAGAGTATTGTTAAAGGCGGAGATTTATTAAATATGCCAGCTTCATATGGCTGACACAGGGCAGCAGACCCAAATCATGCAGTCCCCAAAAATAGTTCAGGGGTTGCTTATATACCCATGATCACACGGGGATGGAGGAGAGCCTGACATCATGGCACAAGCTGACAATATTTGTTTAGGGGTTATACAGAACATTAAGACTTTCAAGGTAATACAATCAATGATATTTACAATATTTTAGGGTTCATCTTCCTTCACCAGCCTAGGGGTATTTTATTCTCAAGATTCAGAAAGGGGGAGAAACTACAGTCAAGGCAAGATGGTATGTAAATTCTGCCTCCTATTAAAAGAGAAGAAATTTCTCGGTAAACCTTTTTTTTAGATTTAAAACTAGGCTGTTAGCTGTTTCTCAGCTAGCAGTCACCGGCTGGTTAATAAAGGCTCTTTTAATTAAAAAAAAACAAAAACAAAAAACTAAATGACCTATTGTTCTTGCCAGCAAGAAACTTTTACATTCTTCTCCCTCCCCTCCCCACAGGAAGGATGGGGCAGGAAAGCCTGATAAGAAAGCCTGACCTTCCCTTCCAGAACATCACTATTAATTTTCAGCTTTTTGGTACCTTACAATGCAGAAGGGGTGGCTGGGGATGTGCTGCAGTGTCCAGTGTTTGGCCATTGTTAGGCAGATAAAATATATTATGCTCACTTTGTTAAAGATGGCGCCGCCCACATGGAAGCCATAGCCCAGGTGATGTTAATTTGTGTTGGGGGTGGGCTGTGGGCAGGCAGGTTCCTTGTAGCCTGGGGTTTTGTTTTGGGATTAAGGCTTTCCCTCCCTTTTTGATGTGGGGTGGTATAATCCCATCATGCCTCAGATAGGTGACTTTGTGTTAGAGACTTCCCTATTATGTATATTGGATTAAAGGTTTTGATTTCTACACTATAAAATGGGGGCAGAATGGGAGCTTGTGCTCTTGGTTCCTGAGATTATCATTAAAGGAGAGAGCAGAGAGGAGAGGGGAGAAAGTCCATGTGGAGGAGGCCAGGAGAAGCAGCCAAGATGGTGGAGTGCTGAGTGAGAAGCCAGTTTGTGCAGAGTTTGTGCAGGGAGAAGGAAGGAGATGGTGAACAGAGGTGAATAAAATCCAGTGAGCTAGAAATCTTTGATTCTAGGAAACTTGGATAAGTCAGTAGCTTTGTGAGCACTCAATGTGGGTGGGTTTTGGAGCCCAGTTTGTGTTTTTACTTGCCCGCCGGGTGCAAGCTAGGATTAAAGATTATGGCTCACTATTTTTTGGCTCCATTGTTTCTTTACCGACTGTCCGAATCCAATGCGAACCTGCATGGGCCAGGCTGCTGTGATGATGGCTGCAGCTACTGGCTTTACAGCCCATAGAGCCTGGATGTAGCTCCAGTCTTCTATCCACATGCCCAGGAGCTGTAAACAGTGGTGTTCACTGGTCTCTTTGGTCCTGAGCTGATCTTTCACCTCCTGCAGAGCTCTCATGGTTCCTCAGCCTTTTCTATGCTTGCTCTCTCTCTCTCTCTCTCTCTCTCTCTCTCTAGCTTGTGCAGAAGCTGTTTAATTGTTTCTCAGTTGTTTTTCAGGAGGAATTGTTCTAAATAAAGGGGTACATTGGATGAGTTTTGGGGAGGGTGCAAGCTCAGCATCCACATGTGCCACCATCTTGGACCCACTGGAGAGTTCTTAAATAAAGTCTGATATTGGCTGCAGCAACAGGCTTCTGCTCTGATATGCTCTTATTCCTCATATTCAAATGTCTATACAATTTTTGAGACGTTGGTTTTTCCTCTGACTTCAATTCTTTGTTGGATCCAGGAGGATCCAACTTTGTAGTTTATTTTCACCTTGTTTAGTCTTTTTCTCCTGTCAGGATGGACATGATAACTGCCAATCTTCTTATTTGTAGGACCAGAAACCAGAAGTCTTGCATTAGTCACTTTTTATCTCTTGGCTTGTGTTCCCTATTTGTAAAGTAAAGGGATCAGATCACTCCATAGTGCCTAAACTTTCCTCTAGCTCCAGCATTCTGTTCATTCCATAACCACTGACTTGGGTGAATGACAGTGCCAATCTGTGACATTTGCTACCATTCTACGGGTAGACCTGCAGGTGGACAAAGAGAGGCACATTTTTTTGAGTCCTCCCTTGATTACTTTTATCAAATTCAGGAAGTTCAGGAGTCCAAGAAATTCAACATTGTGGAACCAGTAAGTTCCATGTATTCTTTAATGCTCTAAAATTATTTTCTGAATAGTTTCAGAAACTATTCAGAAGTTCAGAAGCGGAGAACTTTTATCATAAACTTAGGATCTTGAAAAATGTGGATGTGTATAATTGTGATGAATCTCTCTCTTTCCTTCCCCATTTTTTCTCTCTAGCTATGATTTGTTTTTCTTTTTATTTCTTCCTCTCTTCTTCTTCCCCTCCCTGGATTTCTCTATCACCATTCTTTTCATCTTGTTTTCCTTCATTCCTTCCTGCCATGCTTTCATAAATCCTTTGAAAGTGCCCATCATATACCAGGCACTGTGCTAGGAATTCGTGTCCCTGCACTCAATGGCTTCCCATTTTACTATTTTTACTTCTGTTTTTAACTTTTTAAATTTAAATCTACTTAATTTATTGTAAAATAGGATATGCTTTGATTTGACAAGTATATTGAATTTTAACAGCTTTTATTATAAAAAATGTACTTATTGAAGAAATGCTAGAAAAAATTATAAGAAAAACAAAACAACAAATTTTCCATACAGAAATATTTACTGTTAATATTATGACATTTTCTTTCCATATTCTCTGTGTACCTATTATATTTCTCTATCTATATGTATCCAGGTAGATTGGCTGTGTGTACCTCTGTGTGCATAGATATGCATTGCACATGAGCATATCTCTCTGTGTCCATATGTGTCTGTTATTTGTATATATCTGTATATGTATACAAAGGAGTATTTATTCACTCATTTAATAAACACTTATTGTACTTCTGTTATGTCCCGGGCACTGTGCTCAACACTGGTTGTCTATAGTGAATGAGACAGACTCACTTTCTGTCTTTATAAATACTACACTGTCATGGGGTAGACAGAGGGAAAGAAAAATATACATAAATAAAGTAATTATAAGTTGTGATAAGCACTGGATTTGGCAGTGCAATGCCTTTGGTCCCAGTTTTGATTGATCATGGCGAGGTCCAATATCTCAGCTTTTTGGAAGGCAGAGCTGAGGCCTAACTAAGTCTAGGTCCTTCAGCAATGCATGTTCTCAGCTATAAAACTGAGAAAATTTACATGTGAAGAAACAAAGACCCTGGGAGGTGTTCTGTGACCAAAGGAACCCAGCTTGTAAGTGGTGACCCAGGTTCAGGTAAATTCTGGATGCCCAGAGCTTAGGTGGTTTCTCAGTCTGGACTGCAGCCATGGCACAAGAAAAAGTGCATGTTAGGAAAGGGGACACTTTGTGCTAAGCTAAACAATTAGAGATAGTGTTTATGCCCCTAACTGTCAAGAGCAAAGGAAAGACTTCTGGTCTTGTCACCACAGCAGACAGATTGTTATTTTATTTTTTAATTACCTCAGGTTTTCTCTAGTATCTGTTTCCCCTAAAAGACAATGGCTTGCTCTCTCACACCCATACACTAATGCAGGGGTCCCCAAACTAGGGCCCGTGGGCCACATGCGGCCCCTGAGGCCATTTATCTGTCCCCCACCGCACTTCCGGAAGGGGCACCTCTTTCATTGGTGGTCAGTGAGAGGAGCATAGTTCCCATTGGAATACTGGTCAGTTTGTTGATTTAAATTTACTTGTTCTTTATTTTAAATGTTATGTTTGTTCCCGTTTTGTTTTTTTACTTTAAAATAAGATATGTGCAGTGTGCATAGGAATTTGTTCATAGTTTTTTTTTTATAGTCCGGCCCTCCAATGGTCTGAGGGACAGTGAACTGGCCCCCTGTGTAAAAAGTTTGGGGACCCCTGCACTAATGTTATAGGCTTGGTCCTGGGTCAGGGCATATACAGAAACAGATTGATGTTTCTGACTATCTGTCTCCCTCCCTTCCTCTAACATTAATAATTAAAATTAAAAAAGAAAAAAAAGATGATGGCTTTTTGTTGTTGTTGCAGCTTAAATTGTACAGAGGAATGAATTATTTTTTTCAAAATCTCACCCTGAGGAAAAAAACTGGTAAGGTTGTAAAGTAACATATGTCCCCATGTATAAGATGCCTATGTATAAGACGCACCTTAATTTGTGGGCCCAAAATTTGAGAAAAAGATAACAAACATGAATAAGTGGGAAATGCAAGAGTAAAAACTAAAACCGAAGTATAAGACGCACCCAGTTTTTAGACCTGAAATTTTTTAAAAACAGCTGAGTCTTATACATGGGGAAGTACGGTATACAGTGTCCAGATGTCTCTGGGAACATTTTTTTCTTTTACCTTCTCTAGATTTAATTTACTATCCTGGTTCTTAGTATGGGTGGAAAAGCTGTGTACTTTAAGGTTTTTCCCTCTAAAATGTATTCATCACTATATTATGTCATAGATTTTCTTATGTAGTTTTTATTTCCATTAATTTTAAAGTATTTTGTAACTTGAATTGTGATTTTGAGGGGGGCTATTTAGGAGTGAATTTCTTAACTTAAAAATGTAAGGGTTTTCTAGTTAGTTTCTATTACTGATTTCTAGATTAAGTGTAATGACAACAAGAAACATGCTTTATATCATTTCAAAGGTTTGAAGTTTGTTGAAACTTGCTTCAAAGAACATACAGGACTGTCTGTGGTAAATGTGTTCCAAGTGCGCTTCTCTGCTGCCACCTCTTGTGAATCTTGAGAATCACAGCTAGGTAAGAGTCAGCAGAAAGTTGTGTCCTCTGCTGCTGTCTGGTGTACAATATGAAATGAAAAGCTGAGTGCATGTATCCAAAACTGTCAACTTACTTCTGCACCACTGATGTGTCTGTTTTCATTTTTTCACTTTGAATTATTTTGCACACTTCTGTTTTAGGCATGGCCTGAGATGGAAACTGCGAGAGGCCAGATGCAGACGGTGTGGGGCGGGGATGGCGCAGTGCAGTGATGGCCAGGGGCGGGGACTATGGGGGGGCAGCAAGGCGCGCGGAGGGCCTGAGGGGCAGACACCGTGGAGCTGCGCGCACAGCGTAGTGTGGCTCCCCGCAGGAAGCAAGGCGTGGGGCGTGGCTGTGAGCGGCAGGGACGGCGTGGGGCAGAGCGCGGGATGGGACTTGCAGATCTATCATCAGGACACGGCACAGAATAACCATGTCCACTTTTCTCCACCCTCGTTCTTCCCTCGGAAAGTGCTCTTTTCTCTGTTTCTGTGAGCTTTGTCATTTGAAGAACGATCCTCTCAAAGTGGCTTTTTCACAGCATAATTCTTCAGTCATTCAAATTGATGAAAGTATCAAGACTTTGTTCCTTTTTATTTCTGAGTAGAGTTGCAGAGCGTGGGTGGACCACTGCTGAACCCCTCACCAACTGAAAAATATCTGAGTTGCTTCTAGTGTCTGGCTGAGAAAAATAAATGTGCTGTAACAGTTGTGTTTTGTTGTGTCCAAGTGTTAGCGCGGCTATAACGTTGCTATGGGGGGAATGCTTAAGCGTGCAATCCGTTGATCACTGGGCGTGTGGTGGGTGCGTGTCTAGTTGTATAATAGCTTCTGTGTAATAGCTCTCTACCTCTTTCATTGGATACATCGTCTCCTAGTCTGCAGCTGGTCTTGCCTGCTCTCACCAGGATGTTCTCAGAAGTTTTCAGTTTTGATGTGGTCCAGTTCCTTACCTTTCCTTGGATGGTTTGTGCTTTTGGTGTTAAGTCTGAGAACTCTTTGCTGAGCTCTGAGCCCCAAACAGCATCTCCTAGGTTTGTTCTAAATGATTTATAGTTTTACATTTTACAGTTATGTCCATGATCCATTTTGAGTTGATTTTGTATGATGTGTTAGGTTTGCATCAGGCTCAATTTTAGCCTGTGGATGTCCATCTGCTTCATATCATTTGTTGAAAATACAATTGTCCTTTTTTTTCTTTTCTTTTTTCTTTATTTATTTTAGTGAGACAGACAGAGGGACAGACAGACAGGAAGGAAGAGAAATGAGACACATCAATTCTTTGTGGCAGCACCATAGCTGTTCATTGATTGCTTTCTCACCTGTGCCTTGACTGGGGGGAGGGGACTCCAGCAGAGCCAGTGAGCCCTTGCTCAAGCCAGTGACCTTGGGCTCAACCTGGTAATTCCACAATCAAGCTGGCGACCTCGGGGTTTTGAACTTGGGTCCTCTGCGTCCCAAAGCAATGCTTTATCCACTGCACCACCGCCTGGTCAGGCAAGGCCATTGTCCACTAAAATGCTTTTGAAACTTTGTGAAAAATACATTCAACATATTTGTGTGTCTGTTTCTGGGTTCTCTGTTCTGTTCTGTTGAGCAAGCGCATCTCTCCCTCCACCAGCACCATCTTCTCCGGATTGCTGTTGCCGTCTGGTAGGGCTTGGCGTCAGGTACAGCCAATCCCTCACCACATTCTTTTTTGAGATGACTTAGGTGTCTGACTGCTATGCCTTTCTAGCTAAATGTTAGAATAAGCTTGTTGACTTTGGGATTTTGATAGAAATGACATAAACCCTATACATCTCTTTGGGGAAAACTGACATCATCAGTGTGTTACGCCTGACCGTCCAGGATCCTATTTTAATTTGTTCTAGAGAACTCATCATGACTCATTTAAGCAGCTTCGTGAGAGCCGTTCCTCAGTCTCCTCCCGGCCTTCCTGGCCGCTGACCCCTCTCAGGGCTGATGTCCCTCGATTATCTTCCCTCCATCCAGCAAACATTTTCTTGTGTCTTGATTCTACTTGTATTCACTGATTTGGAGAGTCGCCTTGCTTGGTTTCCTGTACAGCTTCTGGCCTACTTCTGTGAGCTGTGGTTCAGTGACAAGTTTATCTTCTGAGCTGTCATGTTCATCTCTGCTCTGGTTTTCTGTTTCCCATCTGCGTCTCTCCTGCTGCTGCCCAGGGTTGGCAGACTCGAGGGGGCATGGTTCTGTGCCATCTGGTGCTGCTCGGTGGGTCCTGGGGGTTTCTGGACCTGCAGGACAGCGTGTTTCCCTGCTCGGTGGGTCCTGGGGATTTCCGGACCTGCAGGACAACATGTTTCCCTGCTCGGTTGATTTTGGGGGTTTCGGGACCTGCAGGACAACATGTTTCCCTGCTCGGTGGGTCCTGGGGGTTTCCGGACCTGCAGGACAGTGTGTTTCCCTGCTCTGTTATTTGGTGCCTGGTGCATGCAGGTGGGCTCCTCTCTCCGTCTGTATCGGTGCCTCTGCGAACCCTCTGCAGCTGCAGGGCTGAGTCAGGGTGAGGATTTGGGGCCTGGTCCCCCTGTGCTTCTGTGGGCACCTCCTGTGTGGGATGCCTAGAGATGCCACCTGTTCTGGGGGAGCCAGGAGTGGGATGTGGGCTGGGAGGTGATCCCACCCACCCAGGTTCTGAGTTGCTGGAGAGCTGAGGAGATGCGAAAGGGCTGTGCTGATGCTGAAGGCAGGTCAGGTCACCATCGTCCCTGGATAAGGCCATCCTTCCAAGTCCCTGGGGACATTGTCCAGAGTGGGGCAGCTCGGTGTTGTGTTCTGGTCAGTGCCCGTTGCAGGTTCTGGGTTGCAGGCTCTCTGGAGCCCTGTCTGGACAGGCGGGAGACAGAATGAAAACCCAGGGTCCTTCCTGCCATTTCATTCCTCTGGCACTGTGGTCCCTTCTTCTCTCTACCTCTGCTGGTTGTCTGCTGGATGGTGTCCAGGGCACTTTGCAGCACTGAGAAGACACGTGTGGGGAAGAGGTAGTTTACATCACCTGTCCTCCCACCTGCACTTAGTCTCTGCCCAGGTCCCACGCACTAGTGTCCCACCTCCCCACGCCAGGCGCACAGCTGAGCCCAGGGTCAAAGAGAGGAAGGAGCAAGGCAGCCTGACCATGCGGGGCAGACACTGCGGAGGGACACACACAGAGTCTGAGCTTCAAGGGTGAGGAACTAGGCCATCTTTTCTAACTACTTTGTTACCTTTTGAGTTAAATCTTTTTATGGAGGTTGGTTTCTCTTGCTTGTAGGCAAAGCACCTTGGTGGTGATGCTGGTCCATGTCCCACTGCTGGGGAAGAAGTGGGTTGGTCTGTGGGCTGTAAGTCTCTTGGCATTGGGACCTGTCCCCCAGCTGTTGCTACATCCTCAGAAGGTCAGTGGAGTGGGTGTGGCATCATCCACCTGTGCTGGGAGGGGGTCAGCACAATGCTACATCCTCAGAAGGTCAGTGGAGTGGGTGTGGCGTCATCCACCTGTGCTGGGAGGGGGGTCAGCACGATGCTACATCCACAGAAGGTCAGTGGAGTGGGTGTGGCATCAGCCACCTGTGCTGGGAGAGGGGTCAGCACAATGCTACATCCTCAGAAGATCAGTGGAGTGGGTGTGATGTCAACCACCTGTGCTGGGAGGGGGGTCAGCACAATGCTACATCCTCAGAAGGTCAGCGGAGTGGGTGTGGTGTCATCCACCTGTGCTGGGAGGGGGGTCAGCACGATGGTACATCCTCAGAAGGTCAGCAGAGTGGGTGTGGTGTCATCCACCTGTGCTGGGAGGGGGGTCAGCACGATGCTACATCCTCAGAAGGTCAGTGGAGTGGGTGTGGTGTCATCCACCTGTGCTGGGAGGGTGGTCAGCACGATGCAGTTTGTCTTCCCCGTAGGTCTCACCCCTGGTGTCTCTGAGCCTGAACTTGGAGCCAGAAGCCCCACGTGGCCACATTTCAATGACCAGAAACAGGGATTCTGGTGCGTGTTTTCCTCTTTACTGTGTATTGCAGCTGAGGGAGCTGCAGATAAGCCTGAACCTTCTGTTACGATGGCGCCACGGCCCCTGGGCACCCGTGCTGAGATGCCGATAGAAGCTGGTGAATCTGAGAAGCCGGCTGGCACACATGAAGCTCTCTGGCTCTCTTAGATCACTGGACGCATAACACAGAAGGTTACAGAACTCTATCTGACTTCCCAGGACCCCAGAAGTGTATATCACAGCTCTGAGGGCAGTCACAAGGAAGGAAGATGAGAGAGACGGACACCATGACCTTCTGCACATGTGACCCCCTTGAAAGGGGCTGTGCCTGCCAGACGGGCCCACAGCTACGGAACATTTGCCGCATCATAGGGCCTGACACAGAGAGGCACTGGGTGTGTCTTCTATTATCTTTTTAAACTTTCACAGTAATGAAGGTGATATTGATATGAGTGGTAATAACCGTAACCAACATTTATTTATCCATTCATGCAGCAAATATTTATATAAACTGAGGTCTTAATAACAACCTCAGAAGCAAGCTCTATGATGATTTTCACTTTACAGGTGAGTAAACTGTGGCACGGAGCATTCATGTAACTTGAACTCCATCTCCTGGCTAGCGAGGACTAGCTAGAAGTGCTCTCCTGGTGCCCTGTGACCACACACAGCTGTCCTCAGGAAGGAGAGGAGGACAGGCGACAGGGACATGCCCACCGCACTCACGTCCTCGGGAAGGAGAGGAGGACAGGCGACAGGGACGCGCCCACCACGCTCACAGTGTCTCCCCGGCGACTGTGATGTGTAAATAGGTCAAGTCCCAGAAGAGTCTCTATATTGTGGTTTGGCTCAACAGATCTTCCAAGTCGGGACTCCAGTAGGTCTCGGAGGAGTGAACCCCCCACCAGGTAAGTTCTGAATGCAGCAGAAGCACATCGAGGGCCCAGTCACCCTCAAAACCTGCAGGAAGCCCCGCTTTGGAAACCACGGGTCCATCTCTCACTAAATCCAATGTGCTGAGGTCTCCTGACTGGCGCTCCCTGGGGTTGCCTCAGCTGAGAGCCAGTTACGGCTCAGAGCCACGGGGGACCAGGAAGTCCGGTTCTGTCTCGGTCCTGCAGGGCCCCTGCCGTGCTCCTCCCATGGCTGGTGGGGGGAATGCAGGTACAGCGGCACAGCCATCTATTTGCCTGTGCTGTGGCACCTCCCATTAACACACAAACAGCCCTCACCTGCATTCTTTGTTGTTCCAGCAACCTGAAACCCGCCCCTCTCCTCCCCTTCCTGCAGTCAGATAGGAGAGCCACCCCCAGAGGCCGTCTATGGCCCTGACCCCTACTCCCCAGGGCTACTGGTCTACCATTTTCCTCCTAACTTCCATTTTCTGCTTTAATGAGCTTCACTGCCTTTTGGCCGGCTTCTTCCCAACGCTGCCTATAATTGAGACGCAAATAGTAAAATAGACAAAACCAGCCATCTCACCCAGTCACCACTTACAAATGCAGCTCAATTAATTTGTTTAGTCAGATGTAGAGGGCAGTAAAAAGTGATTGACTACAAGCAATTAAAACAGTAAAAGTAAATTGTTTGTGTCCATTAAAACCTGCTGAGGCCATCAGTTTAAAATTGGGGGCCTCAATGTGAAAATTAAAACTATTCATTTCCCCCCCATATGTATGTGAATATCAGTTGTAGTTTGTTTTGTTTTTCCTGGCTGGAAGCCCCTGAGGTCAGAATGAAGGTAGGTCTTCAATAAGCTCTTTTGGTGGACTTAATAAAGATATGGAAAGACAAATATGATAAGAAATGGCTGAGATGTTTTAGGAGAGAATTACTGTCTCTGATCAGCACTGTGCTGCATGCTAATACTTTGCAATATATTGCATTTGGGGCTGTAAATGGAAAATCTATTGAAGAATCTATGATATTCAGAGGTTGACATTTTAGGGCTTTGCCTTAATTTATGTGAGTGTGGCAGATTTTTATTAGTGTCATTTTATTTTTTTATGTGCTACACTAAATCTTTTATTTCAGAATTTTCTGGGCAGTCTTAAACTTTGGCATTTTAGATACTCCCATGATCTTAGAAAGCACCTCCTCCCATGGGCACAAAAGCTGTGTGGAGGTTTGTGTACACACCACACCCCCACATGAGGACAGGGCACCTGCAGCTGTGGTTCTGGTGGGAGCCGCGGAACGGGCGTTCACAGCTAAGAGCCTAAGCTAGGTCGTGTGTCAGGGCAGCCATGTTCTTCAAATGTGGTGCGGGCCGTGCTCATGGGCACCATCCTCAAAGCGTGAGCTGATGCCAGCTCAAGTTTAGGAAGAAGAAGTCTCTGCTGCTCCACAAACCGGGCTGGCTGGGGGTCTGTCTGGCAAACGAGGTATGGCTTGCATACCTTTCCAGCCCTATTTGGTCCCTTGCTAATTGAAAAGTTAGAAACCTGGGACTACCTGAAAAATGAATATATAAACGTCAGGTCATGAGGGGAGCCGATACACTGTGGGCATCATGGAAGCCTTTGTGGGCTGCTTGTGTTTCTGTAGGTGAAACAACACTAGAAAAAACTGCATGCAAACATTTGTAGGAAAATAACAACAAGCTCTCTCAAAGACTTGAAAGAATGAGTTTTCTCCCCAGAAGCTCCCAGCTTAGCACCCAGGACAGACCCACCCAGTCTGACACCAGCCCCTCTTGGGAAGTGCTCACAGCACACGTGTTCCGGTCCTGTTCTCACTTGGATTTTTTTTAACTGCAGTTTTGATTAATGACAAACATTGATGTTAGGTTCTGAGGTGTGGGTGCTTCCCTGTTCGTAGTGAAGTCTGGATCAAGGTGAAAAACAAAACCTAATTAGTCCTTTTGAAGTCCCAAACCCGTTCTCCTGAGCACCTCCCTTTCCCAGCCTGCCATGAAGTGTGTGGTCTCTCAGGTATGTGGAAGTTTCCATGCTTTATTTGTTCAAAAGCAGCTTGCATGCTATGCATGTGGAAATATTTATGGGGAAGTACACTCATGTCTTCCATTTACATTGAAATACATTTTAAAAATGGATGGATGAGTAGAGCAGTAGATAGCCATGTGGTGAAGCAAGTATAGCAAGATGTTACATGTGGAGTCTGTGTAGCAGGACACAGAAGTTCACTGAAAATTCACCTTTTATGTAGGTATGAAACATTTTTACAATAAAGCATTGGGAGGGGAAAAGAACAGGTTTTTATCACGTAGGTTTCTTACACTGATGAAACCCAGGTTCCTAATGCTATAAAAGTCCTGACTTAGCGCTGGCCAGATGGCTCTGCTGGTTAGAGCATCGTCCCAAGGCACAGAGGCTGCCATTTCGATTCCCAGTCAGGGCACACACAGCAACAGCTCTATGCTCCTGCCTCTAACTCTCCCTTTCACTCTCACTGAAATCAAACAACCAATCATTAATCAAGTCCTAAATTACAGGCAAACTCAGGGGTGTTCATTGCCTTGGAAGATTGGGAAAGTCTAAATAAACATGAATTTTTTGTTTTTAATGTAGATACATTTTATAAATCTAAAAATAAACCTGCTGAAACATAAGAATTACATACATGTCCAAATTAAAAAAAAAAAAAGAAGAAAGTCCCCCGTCTCTCTCTCTCTTCTGATTACCCACGCCTCCATCATTGCAGTGATTGCTCCAACTGGAAAAGCCCATGTGACCCAACACGGCACTTTGTTCTCAAGGGTCACCCGCCCATGTCCTGACAACTGGGTTTTTAAATCATGCAGTGATGCTGGGACGTCCTTCGTAGTGTTGCAGGTGGGTCTCCCTCATTTCTCCTCAGTCTCCACAGCACTCTGGTTCACTAACATGCTGTAATTTATGTAACCAAGTTGTAGATAGGTGTGTTAGGCAGCTTCAGGTGCCGTGGATGGGGTCAGTTGGGGGGGCTTAAATAACAAACATTAATTGCTCACAAATCTGGAGGCTGAGGATCCAAGATCAAGGGGGGCAGATTTGCTGTGTGGTGAGTTCCCAGTGGCCCACGGTGCTCCTCACTGCATTGTCACGCAGCCATCCCTCGGGGCTCATGTGTGGGGAGAGCCGCGGTGACTCTCCTTCTGCTGGCAGGACACCAGCCTAGAAGACCCAGGCCACCCTTCACTACCTCTGCCCGTGTCCAGATGCAGAGACCGCTGGGGCAGCCCTTCAACATGTGAACCAGGATGCACAGCTCAGTCTGTATGAGGGACGGTCAAGTTGTTTCAACGTTGGGGCTACCGTGAGTGAGTCTGCAGGAAATTCACAAACACTTTAGAGGCATAACTGCTGCTCACAGATCATTCATGTTCACAAATGGGAAAATGACTGTCACTTGCATTGAGTCAGCAGGGCCTGCACTGCATAGAAAAGTCCTTTCCAAGACACCTGAATGTCTGGGCTTGTTACAGTGGCTCACGGTGAAGGTCACGACTTCAGCTCCAGAAAGAGGATTTACCTACCCCCCCTTCATTTTCTTAGGGGAAGCGAGGTTCCTGCCTCTTGCCAGGCACCTGCTGGGCCACCCCACACCTCTTGGGTGGGAATGGGTGTGTGGGGGTCCGGGTGGTGCCCCCACTGGGGTGAAAACCTCCACACAGGGACAGGAACAATGACAACCACCACCACACAGACATACTCTGCAGGAAGCTCTCCATCTTGCTGCCTCTGAACCCCAGCCTGGTCCCTGCCCAGAGGAAGCCCCTTCTCTTCAGGTTCTCTCTGTTGCTGACTCTTCCACTTCTGTGGACGTTCAACCTCATTTCAGAAGAAGCTTTCACTTACCCCACCACCCTCTGTAACAACTATCCCCTCTTTCTTGTAGCTCGTACACTAGACATCTCCGGGGGCATGTCCTGCATTCACTGCACCACAGTGACGTCCCTCTGTGCCCTCACAGTCCCAGGATTGGCCCATCTTTCAGTCCCCAGCTCCAAGGCCCGGGAGGTGTTTGGGGTGTGGGTGGGGTCTCACAGTGACTGGCAGCCAGGCAAGGAGACTCTGTCGTGTGTGGCAGACTTATTCTTGGTGACAAACTGCTCCAAACCCCGGATAATCTTCCATGCTCTCCAGTATTTATATGGGAGAAAGCCTATTTAAATATATAGACACTAACTCCTTTTTATATAATAAAACATTCTTAACACCTTGAATGTGTACTGAATTTTCCAATAATGCAACTAGTGAGAAATGTGGAGCACTTTTAGGAGACTCCATGACTGCTGGAAGTCTTTGGTCTCCAGACTTCAACACCACATCCACCCCTGTCTCCTTTAACAGAAGCATTTATCATGATTCTACACATGGGTGCCTCACTGTGTTCATTAGTATTGTTGTAGTCCCATATTGAAATATTAAATACATATTTTATTTTCAATTTCTGGCCTTTGTTTCCTCTGAATATTACAGTTATGGAAACATATTACTATTTTAAAAGGCGTGTGTAGGTGAGGTATGCACGCAGTGAATGTCATGTTAGTGTGATCAGAGGACAGGTTTTATAAAGGTGTGTGGGCTCCCATGTCTCCTCCCTGAGGGGACAGTGACAAAAATACTGTAACTCCTTGATTAAACAGAGGCCATTTCTTCTTATTTTAATACTCTCACGATTGTGTCCTCCAACCCGTGTGCGTGTTCAGGTGCGCGTGGCGATTGCTTCCATGAACACTTGTGTTATAACGGGGAACATACAGGAAGCTGGGGGTTCTGTGCTTTCAACATTCCGGGTAACTTCACCTTGGTTCACTGTCTTTGTCTCTCTTATGCATGACTCCTTTTCCCCTTTTCCTGCGAACATGCACCGTTTGGGGCTCTTTGCACTACATGGTGATGCCAGGGGATCAGGTGCTCACTGCTCTGTGAGGAGAAGCTGTGTGCGTGGTGGAGAGGACTGACCGCTCTACAGGCACATGTCCTGGTCCACCCCTTCTCTGCTCTTAGTTGTTGTGTGGCTCAGGGAAAAGCGTCCTTGTCAGACAGGACACACCGAGGACGATGCAGGTACAGTTCCTTAGTCTCCTGAGCAGCGTGTGTTGACAAATACCCTCAGACACAATTTCACACACATACAGCCCTTTGTTTACCAGACATAACAGAGCAGAAAACACACCTTCTGACATTTTTGTAAGTGCCACACGCTCAGCACCATGACCTTAGCTGCCAGGCCACCAGCTTCCATGCAAGGTGACTGGTGGAGCTAATGGTAGCATCCAGCAAATGCTCCTACAGTGATGACCAGCAGTCATTCAGGAACTGAGATGTGAGTGCCATTCCCAGGGTGCAGGTCACAGACCTCACCATGTTCTTTACGGTAGTGATGAGAAGAGGATCCCAACAATGGTTTTCCCAGTAGGTGGTGATGTCACCCACCTAGAGTCCTTCCTGAATGTTCACAGTAACATTTAACAAGCCATGAAGCATATCAGTGAGTTCATTTCTGACACTCATTATGCTAATTGGCTCCCTTTGACTGTTGATGGAAATGGAGCTAGAAAGCAGAAACTCTGTGGTCACTGCCTGGAGTGTGGTCCTGCTGATAGGATGTTGCTCAGCACTGTGGAGCATAGACTTGTTTCCTAGAATGATGAGCTAGTGCTAAGGCTGGGGCAACCTAGCAGACACTTACATCGGGTTTCAGAGTGGATTAGAGACCAACGTCCCAGGGCTGCTGGGATGCAGGAACAGTTACTGTGTGTGAGGGGCTCAGGGCAGTTTGACAACTTTATTACCATTATTAGTTCTGGGAGTGCTCTAACCTGTGTTACCAGTTCATGTGTCTTCCCACCAATGATCTGAGCTGTCATGTAGCGAAAGAGAGAATTGTGCAGTCAACCCTCATTATTCATGGGTTGTATGTTTGCAAACTTTCTGACTCACTCAATTTGATTGCAAAGTATGAGATCCTCAAATGGACACTCGCAGTTACCTGTGTGGTGCATCCCAGCGGACGTTTGCCCCCCCCCCCAGCCTCACGCTGCTCACAGGGTCTGTCGGGTCCATTCAGAGCCATGCCTTGTGCATGTCTGCATTGCTTTTTGGTGATTTTGCTGCTTCAGCCCCTACGAATTGTGCTAAAGTGTTGTTGGGGCCCTGCAACCCCCCCCCGCCACTTCTTTATAAATAGTCTGTACACAAAACTCTCCTTATGTTACCTAATCAGATGTGTCATCTCTTTCCTTCCTGGACCCTGACCCATTCTCCAGGACAGCAGTGTCCACTGGGGACTATTTTGTCCTTCAGGGGATATTTGGGACTGTCTGAAGACATTTCTGTGACAAATTGGGGGGGGATGTACTGTTGGGATCTAGTAGGCAGAGCCCAGAGATGCCGCTCAGCCCCCCCACAATGTCTAGAGCAGCCCCGCTTAGGAGGCCCAAGATGACATGTGAGTGCCAAGGACAAGACTCCTTGTCTAAGTGTTAAGTGCACATCTGCTTACGCCTAACGTTACAAATTGACACACAGTTACAGAACACGTACAAACAAAACCGTTAAACTAATGAAATTGAAATCAACGATTTACTGGAAAGTTCAGGGTATGGCTGCCCTGAGCCCCACTCACTCGCTGCCTCCTTGTTGCTACATGAACACAACAGCAAGGGGTCCCCAGGGTGACGCTCAGCCCTTCCAATACTTTAAAAGATTTTACAGACTCCAAGGTGAGGGAATGACAGACAGTGTTTACAGAGACCCTGTGGAGCCCTGAGCCTCAGTCCTGGGTGAGAAACACTGCTCTGGTCTCTGACAGAAAAATGGGACAGACCTCGGTTCCCCCTGCAGGGTCGTGATGGAAACACAGAGGCTCCACTGTGTGCAGAGGAGTTTGCTGATGGACAAGCACTGCTCTCTCCTTGGCTCTCTCCCTAAACCTCAAAGGCAAAGAAAGGTCTTTCTGCTACAAGCTCATCCCCACGCCGCCCACTGGGAAGTCCTCACACACTCGGTCACTGAGTTTGCGTTGTTGGGCTCCATCCTCCCCCCTCCCCCCACCCATAATGAGATGAGAGCACCTGAGGGTTTTCTCTTCGTGAAGAGATTTGCTGGTTTCCACCCCCTTTTCCCCGAAGGCTGTTGCGTTTGCGCTCACAGACCTGCTTCACAAAGGGGCTTGTATTCTTCATTCCTCCTGGGCCAAGGAGACCTGTTCTGTGTCATCTGACCCGTCAATCACGGATCCTGCCCTGCTCTTGTGTTAGCACCCTCTGCGAATCTGAAACAATTACAAAGCTGTTTGAGAACATTAACGCTTCAATGCAAATACTTGTGTTACTAAACTGATAGCATTTTGCTGAATTGTTTCCTTATGGTTAATTACTTCATTTATTTATAGCGAGCGATGATTGATTGCCAGTCACGGTTGTCTGCCCTGTGAGAAAGTACCATTATATGGCTAGAAGCTGTGGAGGGTGCCCACCACCACTTTCAAAACTCTCTCAAAGTTTATTTTTCTTTTTTGAGCCGGGGGAGATCTTCATTTTAATTTAGTTTTTTTTTTTAATTTTTATAGGGTCAGAGAGAGTCAGATAGAGGGATAGACAAGGACAGACAGACAGGAATGGAGAGAGATGAGAAGCATCAATCATCAGTTTTTCGTTGCGACACCATAGTTGTACATTGATTGCTTTCTCATAAGTGCCATGACCGCAGGCCTTCAGCAGACTGAGTAACCCCCTGCTCGAGCCAGTGACCTTGGATCCAAGCTGGTGAACTTTTTGCTCAAACCAGATGAGCCCGCGCTCAAGCTGGCAACCTTGGGGTCACGAACCTGGGTCCTTCCGCATCCAGTCTGATGCTCTATCCCCTGCGCCACCGCCTGGTCAGGCTAGTTTTTATTTGTAAATAAGTATTTAGCTACAATGATTTTCATGAAAAGCTCTTTACTGGCTTAATGAAGAATTTTTATGGGTCTATATAACATCAGTGTCTTAATTACTACAAATGGGTAATAAACCCTTTCATATGTGAGGATGAGAAACACTCTGAGTGTGAGCCATTAGGAACAATTGCATTTTTACTAGATAATTCAGTAAAAAAAGTAAATACTACAAACAACAGACCAAGGGGTAGTCTCTGTAGCACCCCCAGACACCACTCCACAGAACTCATTTTTTCAGAGTTTTTCTTCATGTGTTTTGGGCTGTGACAAACACAAAATATAAATCCATGCTGGGTATGAAATAGCGGTTCCTTTCACGGATGCTAATTAACTTCTCTGTGTGCCAGACATTTAGTTCCTTAGACAAAATGTCCAAGAATTTAGGAAGACACCATAGGGGAATGGACACAATCTTATCATGTGTGTCTGTGTGGTTGTGTGTGTGTGTCTGTGTGTGTGTGTGTCTGTGTGTGTGTGTCTGTCTGTCTGTCTGTGGGTGTCTTTGTGTCTGCGTTACAGGATCACCTTGGTTTTACAAAGTCACTCATTGCTGATGCAGACTGACCTTCCCCTCATTTGCAAAAGGCCAATCAGAAGATAGCATCCGAGGTGGCCATGTCACCACAGCATACAAAAAAGTGAAGAGCTGTGCAGATCTTGAATGAATGAGAGAATGATCGTGATGATTTCCTAATCAGAGGTTTTCAGCCTAGAGTGAGTTTGAGGAGACCTGGAAACAAGGGGAAAGGTCTGGCCGCTCTGCACAGGTGGAGGGATGGCTTGGCCATGGGATGCCAGTTTATGCAGAGTTTGTATCTCAGTTTGTACAGAGTTTGTATCTGGGATAAGGAAGGAGATGGGGAACTGAGGAGAATAAGGCTGGTGAGCTAGAAACCTTTGATTCTAGGAAACTCAGATAAGTCAGTGGCTTTGTGAGCACTGAATGTGAGTGGGTTTTGGAGCCCAGTGTGTGTTTTTACTTGCCCGCCAGGTGCAAGCTAGGATTAAAGACTATGGCCCACCAGTTTGTGGCTCCGTTGTTTCTTTACCGACTGTCCGAATGCAATGCAAACCTGCATAGGCCAGAAGGCTGCTGTGATAGTGACCCTGGCCCTGCCTACTTGCTTTACATTTGGTGTAGTCAGCAGGATTCAATACAGATTGACAAGGAGCCTTTGAGTGGTGGAGTAGAGGACTGGCTGGTGTTAGGGTTCCCCATGGCTGTCCTTTTGGGGATTGTAGGCTGGCTGACTTTTACAGCCATGTGTGAGGAAACTGAGAGCTCTGTGGAAGAGGCTGCCTGGGACCTGCAAACCAAGCAGTGGAAGGAGCTGGAGCAAACTTGGGAGAAACCGATGCTGACCCTGGAGCTGGAGGAAGTGCTGGAGGATGAGGCCGACCAGGTTTGCGAGATTCGCCTGGAAATGGAGCAGCTACTGGAGGAGGATTCACAGGTTTGTGAGTTGCAGATTGCCCTGGATGTTGTGGAGAGCCAGCAGCGGCAGGAGGCTGGGGCTGAGGCTGAGGCTGAAGCCGGGTCCGGAGCTGCAAGGTCTGCAGAGCAGAAGGTGGCAGCGGACAGAGGCTCGAGCTCGGCAGCAAGAGCTGGTGTTTTCAGTTCCTCTTTGGAGGATGAGGAGAATTGGGCTGGAGTTGTGATCTGCAGTCTCCAGAAGATGGAAGCCCAGCTGTAAGGAGCACCTACTACAGCTATGGTAGGTCTGCGATTTTGGGAAATAGGGCTGGACATGCGCGCTGGAGTAGAGATGGAAATGCTGACTGCCATTGCCACGTGCCCCTCTTTGGGACAGTGTAAGACCTGCCAGGATAGCAGGAATGAGGGGGGTGGCTGATGCCCCATGTTTCCTGGACGACTAGAGTGGGCATTGGCTCCTTTGTTGGATGGACTTACAGATTATGGATTTTGGACAATGTGAAATACCCCGATGGAGGTGGGGGATGGCTTTGCTGGAAGCACTCCCCTGCCTCGGGAAGTTTTTCCTGTGGCTAGAAAGAAGGCCAAGGACATTTTGCGCTTTGGGCTAAGTGCTCAGAGAGTGGTGAAGTGTACCTTTGTGATTGTTGAAATTGTATGACTTGTGCTGTTGTAATTTGTGTAATGTGCCTCATTTCCTTGCACAGGGATGCCGGTGATGTAGACTGTGGGTAGTAAAGTGAGCATAGGGGTGGATTGTTAGGCAGATAAAATGTATTATGCTCACTTTGTAAAAGATAACTCTGCCCACGTGGAGGTGCCCAGGTGATATTAATGTGTGTTGGGGGCAGGCAGAATCATTGTAGCCTGGGGCTTGGTTTTGGGATTAAGCCTTTCCCACCCTTTTTGATGTGGGGCGGTACAATCCAATCATGCCTCAGAGAAGTGACTTTGTATTAGACTTTCCTGTTTTGTATATTGGATTAAAGGTTTGGATTTCTACACTATAAAATGGGGGCAAAGGCCCTGGCCGGTTGGCTCCGCGGTAGAGTGTCGGCCTGGCCTGCGGGGGACCCGGGTTTGATTCCCGGCCAGGGCACATAGGAGAAGCGCCCATTTGCTTCTCCACCCCCCTCCTCCTTCCTTTCTGTCTCTCTCTTCCCCTCCCGCAGCCAAGGCTCCATTGGAGCAAAGATGGCCTGGGCGCTGAAGATGGCTCCTTGTCCTCTTCCCCAGGCGCTGGAGTGGCTCTGGTCGTGACAGAGTGACGCCCATGAGGGGCAGAGCATTGCCCCCTGGTGGGCAGAGCGTCACCCCTGGTGGGCGTGCCGGGTGGATCCCGGTCGGGTGCATGCAGGAGTCTGTCTGACTGTCTCTCCCCATTTCCAGCTTCAGAAAAAAAAATGGGGGCAGAACGAGAGTTTGCGCTCTTGGTTCCTGAGGTTAGCATGAGAGAGTAGAGCCAGCAGCAGAAGGAGGCCACGTGGAGGACGCCAGGAAAATCAGCCAAGATGGCAGAGTGCTGAGTGAGATGCCAGTTTATGCAGAATTTGTATCTCAGTTTGTACAGAGTTTGTATCTGGGATAAGGAAGGAGATGGGGAACTGAGGAGAATAAGGCTGGTGAGCTAGAAACCTTTGATTCTAGGAAACTCGGATAAGTCAGTGGCTTTGTGAGCACTGAATGTGATTCGGTTTTGGAGCCCAGTGTGTGTTTTTACTTGCCTGCTGGGTGCAAGCTAGGATTAAAGACTATGGCCCACCAGTTTTTGGCTCCATTGTTTCTTTACTGACTGTCCGAATCTATTGCGAACCTGCATAGGTCAGAAGGCTGCTGTGATAGTGGCCCTGGCCCTGCCTACTTACTTTACAGAGGGAAAAGCAGAGGAGAGATGGGCAAAGGCTGGGAGAGGCTATGATCTGAGAGGTGCTTCTGGAACCTGGCCGGTTGGGGGAGGCTTCAGGACCAGTGAGCCCTGACCTGAGCTGAGCAGCTGGGTCAGGGCTGCCCGGCAGTGGCATGGCCAGACTCATGCTGGCTTAAGTGCCCCCCTGACTCCAGGTAATCCATTACCTCTCACAGGCTGGCGAGAAGCCACGTCCAGGTCTCTCCTTTCTCCTGACCTCAGGACACCCTCTGCCCAGCACAGACCTGTTGGAGCCAGGAAGAAAGAAGTGGCTCCAGGTCTCTCCTCACCTGTTTCTGGAGGCTCCAGCTGCCCATGAGATGCTGGGCTGGAGTCTGGAGAAACAATTTTCCTCCAGGCCTCTCCTAGCCCCTTCCTACAGAAACCTCTTCTGCCCATCATTCTGGCTAAAGCAGGGGTGGAAATTCAGCCACAGATGACCCCTTTCACCACACAAGCTACTGCAGCTGGGATATGGAATCCTGCTCAAGGTCTTTCCTGGCCAGTGTACTGAAGACTTACTGTGCTCTTCACTCCCTGGCCTGAACAAGGATGGAGAATTCACTGGCCAGTCTCTTCTTCCAGTTTTCCCATGACCTCCTCCAAGAGATACATGCAGAGGAGATATTCATCTCTGAGTCTCTCCTCATCCCTTAGCTAAAACATCTGCTCTGCCCTCACACACTGACCTCAAGTCTCATGAAAAACTCGCCACAAGGTCAGCTGCCTCCTTCTCCAGATGTCCCCTCTTCTCCATGGTTGCTGGGAATCAGGATAGAAAATCTGCCTCCAAGTGTCACCTCACTCCTCACCCCAGGACACCAGATGTCAGACATGTGGATCCAGAGAACAAATCCCTCAGGGTCTTTCTTCTATAGCTTATAAAAGTTCTTATTTCTGGAGCTTGGAACATGCATCTAGGCTCTGGACTTGGCTCTGCTGCCTGGAAGCCTGTGAGGTTAGACCTTGCCATGCTAAATAAACTGGGACCACAACAGTGTGTTTCTGAATCTGCTTTGCATCTATAGGAAGGGCTCACAAAAAGTGGTCCCATGGAATAGTTCATCTAATTTGGGACATGAGGCATGTACCTCAGAAATAGTCTGGGTACCCTTTTTGGGTCCTCACAAGCTGCCTGTAGCTAGCTGTTCCCCACTCTCTCTCACCTCATCCCCTCCACTTACCTAGTATCCCCTGAACAACACTGCTCACTTCACTTTTGGATTCTGATATGTGAACAGAAATAGAGCTCATATCTACTAAGAGAGAGCACACCAAAAGTGTACAAATCAGCTGGAAGAACAGCTATTCTGCTACAGACTGGATTTCCTCATCTTCCCCTCTTGTTCCACCCCATGCACTCACCAGGTCCAAAATGGGGGGGACTGGAGGATAATAACTACCTGCTCCTAGCAGGCTATGTGGGGAAACTGAGCTTCCTCAGAGCCCTACACCTTTTCCTTGCTCCCTATCTCACCTAGCCATTGGGGAGGTTGATGGGGAGGTTTCACATTCAACCAAACTGAAGACATGATCATTCCAGAGCTTGACTTATTCAACATGTCTGCACTATAAACCCCAGAATGTGAGCAAATATTTTGCCTATAACAGTACACTGAGACATGAAGAACAGCACAGAAAGCACTGTGACCCTATGTAATCATCAATGGATAACATTCTAGATTACTCCTCAATTCTCAGAGTTTAACTCACTGCATTAATAGGGTGTGGTTTCTACATTCCCAGGCCAATCATTCAGGTTCCAGAATGATCTTTGAACACGTGTTTCTCACCCAGGTCGAATGGTGGCCCCAGGGATAACTGCAATGTATGCAGACACTTTAAATTGTCATTAGCCTGGGCTGAGGGCAGGTCATAACGGCAGGCAGTGAGTGCACAGAACAAAGGCTGATAAACACCCACAATGCACATGACAATTCTGAAAAGCAAAATAAAACACAGGAGCTTGCACAACTAGATACACACATGCATTCCAGTATGAAGGTACAAAAATTAAAACTATGGGGTAATGACATGTAAATAGACAAAATGACAAAACAGAGAAAAATGCCCAGTAATACCTGCACATCCATGTAAAAATTTTGTCTGAGATATCTTTTTAGTTGCATGAAAACAATATGCATTATATAATAAATACTGTGAGAAAAGTAAATACAAAAAAAATTAGAGCCTTATATCATAGCCTTGACCAAATTCCATTCCTTATAGATCTTAATAACCAGCAGTTTGGTGGAGAAACCCCATTCTGGTAGGCCATCAGTCAGTGACGAGTCCGTAGAGGCTACACGGGATAGCTCCCTAAGGAGCACTACAAAATCTGTGTGTGAGCCCACATCAAACTGCACTGAATAGGTATTAAACTGGGAGGGTTTTTTTTTTATTTGGTGCAGATTTCACATTTCTATCATCTTTTGTTGCTTTCCTGTCACTGGTCAAAAGTTCACCATGACTTTATGGACACACTGTATTCGTTACTAATATAGGACACGAAGTCACCTAAAACATAAAGGTCAGAGATTGACTAAGATCGGTTGAGGCCCCAGGTGCACAAGAAAATATTGGGCACATTTTGACTAGAAAAAAAGTGTCAAGTTGGGGTTTTGTGAGGCCCTTCAATACTCGGGGCCCAGGGTGCACACCCTGTGTGCCCACCATTAAATTCACCTCTGATCAAAGTACAAAGAGATTGAAAATGAAAGAATGGGTAAAGGCACACAGGTGGTACAAAAGTAGGTTTACATTTTTTAGTATGTCAAACAGTTATTTGTGGGATTACTATTTATGAACAATTGTGTTGTTTCCATATGAACAAATGTAAACCTCCTTTCGCACTTATCTGTATTACATGCAAAATTATATAATAGCATACAGTACACTTGAGGGCAAAATGCATTAATAGAAATGAACAGCACTTCATATCAGTGACTTTAATTAACTAGGAATTTCCAAATTGTTCTGTGCTCAATAACATAAATTAATCTATACAGAACAGACCTACAAGGGAAAATGAACAAATGTATAATCATAACAGATTTAACCCAACACCTCTCCCTTCTAGACTGAGCATGCCTCTTTCAGAACCAATAGGTTCTGCCTAACCAGACAGTGGTAAAGTAGATATAGAGTCACACTGGGAAGCGGAGGACCCAGATTTGAATCCCAAGTTCACCGGCATGAGTGTGCAGAGTCGTTGGATTGAGCATGGGATGGATCATACACATGACCCCCATGGTCACTGGCTTAATCAAGAGGTCACTCTCTCTGATGGAGTCCCCCCCCACCTTCCATCAAGGCACATATGAGAAAGAAGTAAAAATACTAGAATGGGAAGTAATTGAGTGCAGGGACATGAGTTCCTAGCACAGTGCCTGGTATATATGATGGGCACTTTCAAAGGCTTTATGAAAGCATGGAAGAAAGAAAAGAAGGAAAACAAAATGAAAAGAATGGTGATAGAAAAATCCAGGGAGGAAAAGAGGAGGAGAGGAAGAAATAAAGAGAAAAACAAATCATAGCTAGAGAGAAAAAATGGGGGAGGAAAAAGAGAGATGCATCACAATTATACACATTCACATTCTTTGAGATTCAAAGTTGATGATAAAAGTTCTCCAAATTTACCAAGCATTCAGAAAATATTATTAGAACATTAAAGAATACATGGAACTTACTGGCTCCATGATGTTGAATTTCTTGGACTCCTGAACTTCCTAGATTTGATAAACGTAATCAAGGGAGGACTCAAAAAAATGTGCCTCTCTTTGTCCACCTGCATGTCTACCTGTAGAATGATAGCAAATGTCACAAATTGGCACTGTCATTCACACAAGTCAGTGCTTATGGAATGAACAGAATGCTGGAGCTAGAGGAGACTTTAGGCACCATGGAGTGATCTGGTCCCTTTATTTTATAAATAGGAAACACGAAGCCAAGAGATAAAAAGCTGCTAAAGCAAGACTCCTGGTTTCTGGTCCTACAAGTAAGAAGCTTGGCAGTTATCATGCCCATTCTCACTGGAGAGTAAAACTAAACAAGGTGAAAATAAACTATTCCTCCTGGATCCAACAACTTATTGAAGTCAGAGAAAAAACCAATGTCTCAAAAATTGTACAGAAATTTGAATATGGGGAATAAGAACGTATCAGAGCAGAAGCCTGCTGCTGCAGCCAATATCAGACTTTATTTTAGAACTCTCCAGTGGGTCCAACATAATGGCACATGTGGACGCTGGACTTGCAGCCTCCCAAAAACCCATCTAATGTATCCCTTTGCTTAGAAAAATTACTCCTGAAAGACAACTGAAAAACAATTAAACAGCTTCTGAACAACAAGCTAGAGAGAGAGAGAGAGAGACAGAGAGAGAGAGAGAGAGAAAGAGAAAGAGAAAAAGAGAGCAGCATAGAGAAGGCTGAGGAAACATGAGAGCTCAGCAGGAGGTGAAGGAACAGCTCAGGACCAAAGAGACCAGTGAGCTCCACTGTTTACACATCCCAGGCCTGTGGATAGAAGACGGGAGCTCCATCCAGGCTCTATGGCCACCCGCAGGGCGCTGCAGCAAACCGCCAGCCACCCCTCCTGGAGCTAAATACAATAGAATCATGAGGGCAGCTTAGCTTGTATAAGAGAGCTCCTCTTCCCAGATATCGACCCAGCAGGTAGGTATGGGGAAGTGGCAACACTTGGCCCACTGAGCTGCATGTGAATGTGGGGCCCCCCACCTAGAGAGAGTGCAGAGCTAGCAAAACACTGCAGTACCAGCTGCAGGACTATTTGACCCAGGGAATAGTGCAGCCATAGTGGGTCACTACAGGAATTACTCCTTCTGAAAAATATGGAGCTGGCAAATGGTCTATGGTCTGCACACAGGACTCCCTGTTCAGAGAAAGTGCAGAGAATGGGGGGCGCTGCTGCACGCACTGTTCGGGTGGCTCTACCCCAAAAAATCACAAAGCAAGCAAAACATTGTGGTCTAGTGTGGAGGGAGGGGGGCAATGCTGTACATGTGCACAGAGCTGCCAAGCCCCAAGAAGGTCAAGAAGGTGAAGAATGTGGGGTAAGGCTGTGTGTGCACCCAGGTTACCCCACCAGGACAAAGAGTGGATCTAATGGGGGGTGAGATACAAGAAAGCAATCAGGTAACCCAGTGCAGACCGTGCTCTGACAACAGATAATGAAAACAGAACATGCAGAGCACACACCATGCATCCCCTTTTGCACCAGGCAGCCCTGCCCAGATTAAAAGGACAAGGAGGCTCACACACCCCGGGTGGCCCATTCAGAACCCACTCCTTCAGGCCAGGTGACAGGACAGGCACTCCATGCACCTTCCTCCCCCCAATGACAACTTGCAGGCTGAAACTGTTCAACACACAATATAGCAAAGACAACATGTTCAAATCTGGACGAGATGACTATTCCATTCAACTCAAAGGAACAAAAACAGACAGTCAAACAAAATGTGGAGACAGAAGAATATATACCCCAAATGAAGAACAAGGCAAAAACTCCGGAGAAATATCCTAGTGAAATGGAAATGGTTAATCGGACAGATAAAGACTTCCAAGCAAACAGTCATAACGATGTTCAATAAACTTGAGAGTAGAATAGAGGAACTCAAGAGAGCGCTTGAACAACAAGAAAATGTAATAATCTTATATGGCTTGAGCGCGGATTCACCGTTTTGAGCGCTGGATCATAGACATGACCCCATAGTCGCTGGCTGAGCCCAAAGGTCGCTGGCTTAAAGCCCAAATTGCTGGCTTGAGCAAAGGAGTCACTGACTTGGCTGGAGTCCCCAGTCTGGCCCGTCCTTGCATCCCTGGGGCTGGTCCCACGTGCGCCTCATGGGCCAATCAGTCAGCCTCAGCAGCGTCTCCCAGGCAGGCACGTCCGGGCTGGGCCTGCAGGGTGGACGTGGACGGGATCCCGCGGTGCGGTGCGGAGGGAGCGGCGGGGCGGCGTGGGCTGCGCTGCAGGTGAGCACAGGGAGGCAGGCTGGGGAGAGCCCGGACCCAGCGGGTCAAGGGGCGGTTTCTTCCAGGCGCTGCGCGGGGTCACGTGGCCGCGCTTCTCCCCCACAGGCCACCCGGCGCCTTCAGGGACATCCGCGCCTACATCTCCCGGACGGGTGGCCGCCATCCTTGACTGGGAGAAGGCGCGGCCCCAACGTGGAGAAAAACCTGGACGCGCTGCTGCACAAAGGTGAAGGTGCACGGGCGGGAATCGCGGGCTGCATGAGGGCCGGCTAAGTGTCGGGGCTGCTCCTACAAGCACTTCGCTTTCGGGACCACGATTTTGTTTCTCCCCAGGGCTCAGCGCCCATTGGCCTGCTTTCATGGTTCACCGCTGGCAGGCCACCAGACCCCCGGCGGACGACACTGAGGACTCACATGAAGAATGGACTCCAAGGCAGCGAGGTGAGGGGTTGCAGGCACGCGCTGTCCATTTGAAATGGACCAAGGGTCAGGTCCCCAGCCTCTAAACAGATAACGAGGTACAGAGCTTGCATTTAGCAAACAAGCAAGATGCATACAGTGCATTGTGAAGTAAGGGGGGATTTGCTACACTGCTTCCATGTGTAAATAATTACACATGTTTATAGATGTATTAATGAGCAGAAACGGTATAAAAGTATAAAAGCACATAAGAAATAACTCATTCAGAACACTTCTCATCACAAGAGGAGGATGAAGGTCTGGCCAGTGAGCAGTGCTCCAGGACAGGGCTCCCTGGGCAGTGCCGGCCACATTGCAGATGGGAAAGGATTAATCGTGGTGATTAAGGCACCTGGGGTTATGAGCCAGGGTAGGGACCATTGTATCAGGCCCTGTGTCAGCCATCTCTTCAATGTGTCTGGTTTTATGAGGGTGTGGTCAGTAAGGTCCTTCCGCTTTCATGGTCTAGCATTGAAACACAGATGAAGCACAGATGTGATCTCAAGCTTGACCCAATGGTTTCTGTGGTCCACGGAATCTGATGGTTAAGGAAGGGCAAGAACAGCTAAATGTGTAAAGGTGAAAGGATAAGAAGAAAAGCAGGCAAGGTGGTCACTGTACCATTAGACCGGACAAGGCTACTCTGAAACAAGAAGATGGAAAGAAACCCTGGCCAAGTTGTTTAATTCGTTAGAGAGTCATCCCCATACACCAATGTTCTGGGTTTGATGTCCAGTCAGGGCCCATATAAGAATAAACCATTTGAGCCTGACCAGGTGGTAGCACAGAGGATAGAGCATCAATCTGGGATGATGAGACCCCAGGTTCCAAACCCCAAGGTTGTGGCTTGAGGATGCGTTCACCAGCTTGAGTGTGGGGTCACTGGCTAGAGCATGGGATTGTAGATGTGACCCCATGGTCACTGGCTTGAAGCCCAACGTTGCTGGCTTGAGCCCAAGGTTGCAGGTTTGAGCAAGGGGTCACTGACTGAGCTGGAGTCCCCTGGTCAAGGCATGTATGAGAAAGCAATCAATGAACAACTAAGGTATCACAGCTATAAGTTGATGCTTCTCATCCCTCTCCCTTCCTGTCTGTCTCTGTAGCTAAACGAAAAAAAAAAAAGAAAGAATAATTAACCACTAAATGCATAAATGAGTGGAAAAACAAATCAATGTTTCTCTCCCACTCTCTTCCCTCCTCTCTCTCTAAAATCAATAAATAATTTAATTTATTGATTTTAGAGAAATTATTTATTGATTTTAGAGAGAAGAGTGAGAAAGAGAGAATGGGGAGGCAGACAAGAGCAGGAAGCATCAACTTGTAGTAGTTGCTTCTTATATGTCTTGACCAGGCAAGCCTGGGGTTACAAACTGGTGACCTCAGTGTTCCAGGTCATTGCTTTATCCACTGTGCCACCACAGGTCAGGTAGACAGAAAAGAGAAAGTTTTATGTTAAAGAAATGGATTTTCTGTCCACTTAAGTGACCTTTATTATATTTTTGACATGATCGGCTTTTTTTCTTTTTCTTTTTTATTTTAGTGAGAGATAAAGAGGGAGGGACAGACAGGAATAGACTGGCTAAAAGGGAGAAAGATGAGAACTATCAATTCTTCATTGCAGCTCCTTAGTTGTTCATTGACTGCTTTCTCATATGTGCCTTGACTGGGGGGCTACAGCACAGTAAGTGACCCCTTGCTCAAGCCAGCTACCTTGGACATGAGCCACCAACTATGGGGTCATGCCTATGATCCCACGCTCAAGCCTATGACCCTGTGCTCAAGCTTGTGAATGTGCACTCAAGTGGATTAGCCCACACTGAAGCCAGCAGCCTAAGGGTTTCAAACTTGGGTCCTCAGCATCACAGTCCATCCTCGAAAAGCAAGACCCTCTGGAAAACACTTTAGATGAAAATTGGATAAGAGAAAATCATTTGTAGATTTCAGTTCCTCTGAGTCCTCTAGAAAGGCTAATAAGTATGACCTAGATATGTGGGGTGGATTTTGGATAGGCCTGGATTTAAGCTCTACTAAACTGAGAGTGAATTTAGCACTGGAGCTTTGGGCAAATCTTACAAATTCTCTGAGCTCTTGAATGCCAATGTATAAGGTGAGCATAAGTGCATATATGCTTTAATAGTATTCAATTCAATTTACTTATTTGTGTATATATTTATTTATTTTTTAGATAAGAGGAGGAGAGATAGTGAGGCTGACTCTCTTATGCACCCTTACCAGGATCTACCGGCAACCCTAATCCTCGAGTACTGAGCTGGATTTTAGCACCTTAGGGTAATGTGCTCTAGCTAACCGAGCCATCCTTAGCACCCAGGGCCAGTGCCCGAACCAATTGAGCCACTGAATGCAGGAAAGGAAGAGAGAGAGAAGAGGGAAAGGGAGGGGTGGAGAAAGAGATGGTCATTTTTCCTATGTACCCTGACGGGAATCAAACCCGGTATATACACTGGGCCAATGCTCTATACTGGCAAGGGCTTAAATTCAATGTAAAAGAACTGACACACATTGTCCAGTAAATACATCTCTGATAATAGCAACCATATGCTGCTGGCATTGTATACCTGCCTTTCCTAAATGCCTTACAAATACTGTGCCCTTAATAAATATTTTATGAATAACTAAATTATGGGAAATTAAACCTCAAAATGGGAAGATCTAGAAACAAAAATTGAATTGGCCATCTGTAGTCAGTGTAGAGGCTTACTATTATAGAGGCTCTCTGAGCAAATAGTTGACAAAAGAAAATACCAGAGTATGTAGAAGGACAGGTGATAATTTGATGGAAGGAAATTGTGTGTTTTCTGACAAAATAGGGACTAACACTCCTAACTCTACCAAACTCACTCTTCTCCATCTTAGAACTCGGGAGAAAGGAGACTAAAGTAAAGATGTATAGCCTACGAGAAAGAAAAGACCATGTGCACTAAGAGGTCAGCAGGACCCAGGATGATAACTACCTTTGTAAGTGACCCTCACAAAGCATGTTATGTCTTCATACAATAATTTCACCTGATCTTTTGCCCCTTAGAGCATTCCGTTTCCCTAAGGACTTGCACTACAGAATTGGGTTCAATGATGTGAGTTCCTAGGCTCTTTCTGAAGCTCTATGTGTCCAGAAACATGCACTACACCTTCCCTAATCACTGTTGCTCTCACCCCCAGATTGTGAGAAGTGTCAGAACTTCTTCATTGACAGTTGTGACGTGCATGGGCCCCCAACATTTGTAAAAGACAGTGCAGTGGATAAGGGGCATCCAAACCACACAGCCCTCACTCTGCCTCCTGGGTTGAGAATCAGACCATTGGGCATCCCTGAGGCTGGGTTTGGAGTGTGGAATGAGGCATCTGCTCTGACAGTGGGTCTGCACTTTGGCCCTTATAAGGGCCAGATCACAGAAGATGAAGAGGCAGGCAACAACAGATACTCCTGGCAGGTGAGAAGTATTTACCTCTTCCTCTGTCTTGTGGCTTCCCAATCCCTCCCATGGCTTGGTGGGACCTGCCATTCTACATGCTAGGACATGGATGGAGACAATATGGTTAGCTCTGGGTACTGAGTGGACTCTGCAGACCATAGAGCTCCTGTTGATGATCACAGGTTAAGTGGGAGCAAAGTGGTACAGACACAAAGGAATGCCTCCTCCCAGCCCTGAGTGAACAGGTCAACTCAGATGTGATGAGTAAGAAAAGTATCATGTGGTCACGAGTGGCAATGCATGCAAGCTGAAAGAGTTTTGTTGATAGTAGGGTAAAATAATTTCTCTATTACTTCCTCAACCAAAAAAAAAAAAAAACAACTTTATTTTTTCTTCCTGAAATGCAGATCACCAAAGGGAGAAACTGCTATATTCATGTGAATGGGAAGGGTGAATCCTGTGCCAACTGGATGAGGTAAGGCCAAGAAGTTTCTGGGAGTCACGAGAACAGTCATCCCTCTCAGGCCCATACATCTTTCCTTCTCATCATGCCTCCCTCAGTGGTCTCCCTCAATCCTCTGTTCCTCTTTTTTCTCCATTTGGTGCTCTTTCAAAGCAAGAGGTATTTAGAGAAAAAAGGGGATAAAAATATAGCATATGTTCTCAAAATATAAATCTCTATGCTAGACAAAATTTAGGCACTAGAAAAAAACTTTGAGGGTCTGAATTACACTTTAATTGATCTAATGAACATTATTTAAGCCCTTCCTATATTCTAGTTTAGATGAAGGTATTCATTACCTAAGCAGATCATATAACCCATCTTCTTATAGAGGATAAATTGCAGACAGAGTGAAACAATTGATATTACAATTATTTAACTATAATTTTTTTGAGAAGTTCACAGTGCCAGCATACTTAAACCAAGGACAGCTTAAACCAGTGGTCAGCAAACTGCAGCTCATGAGCCACATGTAGCCCTTTGGTCCCTTGAATGTGGCTCTTCCACAAAATACCATGTGCAGGTACTACCTCGATAAGGAATGTACCTACATGTATAGTATAAATTTAAAAAAATTTGGCTCTCAAAAGAAATTTCAATCATTGTAGTGTTAATATTTGGCTCTGTTGAATAATGAGATTGCCAACCACTGGCCTAAACCTGTGAGGGCAGCAAATATCCCAGCCTCCCTTCTAACTAGAACTGAGTTCTGAAGCCTGCAGGGCAATGATCATGGGACACTTGCCTGAGAGGATCTTTTATGAGGGGTTACAAAATGTGAATAAACTATTATTTTTTAAGATTTTGCTAACACAATGAGACCTCCCAAGTCCTGGCAGGTTGGCTAAGTGGTAGAGCAACAGCCTGGCCTGTGGAACTCCAGAGTTTGATTCCCAGCCAGGGCACACAGAAGCGCCCATCTGATCCACTCTTCCCCCTCTCCTCTTTCTCTGTCTTTCTTCCCCTCCCCAGCCAAAGCTCCACTGGAGTAAAGCTGGCCCCGTCTCTGAGGATGGCTCCATGGCCTCCACCTCAGACACTAGAATGGCTCTGGTTACAGCAGAGCAGTGCCCCAGATGGGCAGATCATCACCCCCTGGTGGACATGCCAGGTGGATCCTGGTAAGGCGCATGCAGGAGTTAACTAGCTTAGCTAATAGAACAGGCCAGACAGAGAAGATAACTAGTGACATCAAAGACAGGCAACTAGAGACACTACAGAGAAAAGAGGAGAGAGAGACTCACAAATAAAAAGAGAAACCCTACAAGAATTGTATGACTCCATCAGAAAGAGCAACATAAGAATAATGGGTATATCAGAAAAAGAAGAGAGAGAAAATGAAATGGAGAATATATTCAAACAAATAATAGATGAGAAATTCCCAAGCCTGTGGAAAGAATTAGAGCCTTGAATCCAAGAAGCAAACAGAAAATACACCAAGTTACCTTAACCCAAACAGAGCTACCCCAAAACACATCGTAATAAAATTATCACAAACCGATGACACACAAAAAAAAAAATCCTCAAGACATACAGGGCAAAGAAGAATACAACATATAAAGGAAGGTCCATTAGGTTATTATCGGATTTCTCAGCAGAAACTTTACAAGCCAGAAGAGAGTGAACCCCAATATTAAAAGTACTGAAAGACAGGGACTTCTAGCCAAAAATATTATATCCATCAAAGCTATCTTTTAAACATAAAGGGGAAATAAAAACATTCACAGATATAGAAAAGATGAGAGAATTTATCATCAGAAAACCCCACTGCAGGAAATACTAAAGGGGATTATCTAACCAGATACAAAAAAACAAAACAAAACAAAATTACAAGTAAAAACTCCATCAAGATCACAATAAAAACAAGATTAATCTGTGACAATAAAAACAAAAAAGGGGAGAGGACAAAGATGAACAGTAGCAAAGGAGGATGGAGTGCAGAAGCACTCATGAGATAATGTACTATAATGAATATGATATATATCTTTTTTACTACTCAATGATAACCACCTCTGAAAAAACCACTACAGAAACATGGCTTTAAAAAAGAAGAAACAGAGAAAAGAAGTATGGAGCACAACCAAACAAAAACAAATGACAGAAAAACAAAAGAGTAAAACCAAAAATAGATACAGAGTTATCAGAAAGCAATATATAAAATAGGAAACCCTCAAGTGTCAATAATTACACTAAATGTAAATGGATTGAACTCACCAATAAAAAGACAGACTAGCAGAATGCATCAAAAAAGAAAATCCAACTATATGCTGCCTTCAAGACACACATCTAAGTTACAAGGATAAAAACAAATTCAAAGTGAAAGGTTGGAAACAATTCTCCAAGCAACTAACATCCAAAGAAAAGCAGTTGTAGCCTTACTCATATCTAACAATGCTGACTACAAGACAGCAAAAGTAATCAAAGAAAAAGATGGTAATTTCATAATGATAAAGAGGATATTGAACCAAGAAGACATAACACTTCTTAATATATATGCACCAAACCAAAGAGTACCAAAGTATATAAGACATCTATTAACTGGTCTAAAAATAAAAACCGGCAAAAATACAATCATACTTGGAGACCTCAATACACCGCTGATGGCTCTAGCTTGTTCATTCAAACAGAAAATCAATAAAAAAAATATAAGCCTTAAAGTAAACACTAGAACAACTAGATGGGATACATATCTACAGAACATTTCATCCCAAAATGCCAGAGTGTACATTTTTCTCTAGTGTACATGGGACATTCTCAAGAATTGACCATATATTGGGCCACAAAACTAACATCAACAAATTCAGAAAGACTGAAATTATACCAAGCATATTCTCTGACCATATAGCTTTGAAACTAGAATTCAACTGCAAAAAGAGGTAAACAAACCCACAAAAATGTGGAAATTTAACAACATACTTCTAAAAAATGAGGGGATCCAAGAAGAAATAAAAGCAGAGATCAAAAGATATATACAAATGAAAATGACAATATGACATATCAGAATCTCTAGGATGCAACAAAACCAGTAATAAGAGGGAAGTTCATATTACTACAGACCT
This sequence comes from Saccopteryx leptura, assembly GCF_036850995.1. Taxonomy (NCBI): domain Eukaryota; kingdom Metazoa; phylum Chordata; class Mammalia; order Chiroptera; family Emballonuridae; genus Saccopteryx; species Saccopteryx leptura. Next base: position 335,362 of record NW_027095707.1, on the reverse strand, counting down.
ATATGAACAAACAAGAGAGAGCCTAAGTAAACAACTTAACATCACATCTTAAGGAACTAGAAAAAAAAGAACAAAGGCAACCCAAAACCAGCAGAAGAAGGGAAATAATAAAATTCAGAGCAGAAATAAATGAAATAGAGAACAGAAAAACTATAAAAATAATCAATAAAACTAGGAGCTGGTTCTTTGAAAAGATCAACAAAATTTACAAACCCTTGGCAAGATTTACTAAGGAAAAAAGAGAAAGGACTCATATAAACAAAATCCAAAATGAAAGAGGAGAAATCACCACACATATCAGATATACCAGGGGTCCCCAAACTATGGCCTGCAGGCCGTATGCGGCCCGCGACGGTCTTTTACCCAGCCCCAGTCGCACTTACGGGGATTCAGCTCGTTCCCTGATTCATTTCAATTGTAAGCGCTCTGGGACTTACAATTGAAATAATGCGCTCGCCGCTATACAGGAACTCTCTTTCCTGTATTGTGCTCAGCGCTCACTGTCCTACCTAGATGATCATGTTGCGACATTGTAGCACGTGACGTGCGTATCTAGGCCTGACAGACTGAAGACCGAGGCGCTGGGTCCACAGCGCGGCAGCAGCTGCCGCACTAGGTAAATATATTTTTTATTTATTTTTTAATTGGATTTTAAAAATGGACCTATATTGTGAGCAGAGACCTGAACCTACATGGGAGGCAGAGACCTGGACCTATATAGGGACAGAGGGCATGGACCTACATGGGGGGGGCAGAGGGCATGGACCTACATTGTTGGAAGAAACCTGGACCTACATGGGAGTCAGAGGCCTGGACCTACATGAAGGGCAGAGAGCATGGGACCTATATGGAGGGGCAGAGAGCATATATATATTGGTATTTAACTATTATCAATTTGGAATCCCTAGGAAACAATGATGTCAAGAAAGAGAAAAATTGACTCAGAGTGTAGGATATTCAAAGAACAGTGGACTTATGATTACTTTTTCATGCAGTACAAGGAAAGAGCTGTGTGTTTGATATGTCAGAATATAGTGTCTGTGTTCAAAGAGTATAATTTGCATTGACACTATCAAACTCAACATAAAAATAAATATGATTGGTTGGAGATGTGAGAAAAGATAAAATATTAAAACTGAAAAATTCATTGTCAACTCAGCAAAATACTTTTGTGATGCAGAAGCCGCTAAATATTTCATCACTGTGAGCAAGTTTTCAAGTTGCCAAGCTAATAGCGTGCGCTGGCAGACCATTCATGGAGGGAGAATTTGTTAAAGAGTGCCTTTTTTCTGTTGCCAAAGAGATGTGTCCAGAAAAGGCAGACTTATTTAGTACAGTTAGTCTTTCAGGATCTACAATAACATGAAGTATTGAAGAAATGGTAGACAATTTGCATCAGCATTTGCAAAACTCTGTGAGAAAACTTTCTTATTTTTCCTTGGCACTCGACGAGAGCAATGATGTTCGTGATTCTGCACAACTTCTAATTTTTATTCATGGGATGAATGACAATTTTGAAGTCACAGAAGAGCTTGCTGCACTGCAAAGCATCAAAGAAACAACTATGGGAGAGGATATCTATGAAAAGGTTTTCCAAACTGTGAAGGATTTGGAGCTGGCCTGGGCTAAACTATCCAGTGTGACAACTGATGGTGCACCTAGTATGGTGAGGCCTAAGAAAGGAGTAATTGCTTGCATTAACCTAGAGATGGACAAACTTAACCATTCTCATACAATAGCCATACACTGCCTCATCCGCCAAGAAGTGTTATGTAGTAAATCAATGAAGTGGGACTCTGTTATGAAAATTATGGTATGTTGTGTTAACTTCATTAGAACTAATGCACTAAACCACAGGCAATTTCAGGAATTTCTGTCTGAGCTAAATGTGGCCTATGAAGATGTTCTGTACTACACCGAAGTCCATTGGCTGAGTCAAGGAAGAATTTTGAGACATTTCTATGACTTACTTCCACTGATTACAGCTTTTATGCTTTCAAAAAACAAAGAAGTACCAGAGCTCAATGATGCAGAATGGAAATGGCACCTCACCTTTCTGACAGATGTAACAGAGCTACTCAACAGTTTCAATGTGCAACTTCAAGGAAATGGGAAGCTCATCTGTGATATGCAATCACATGTAAAAGCATTTGAAGTAAAATTAGGTCTCCTTATTAAACAAGTGAAGGAGGAAAATTTCTGCCATCTCCCCTTAACTCAAAATCTGTTAGCGGAAAAACCCTTGATTGCATTCCCAAAAGAAGTATGTGTGGATTCACTGGAAAAGTTGCAAAAGGAGTTCCAAATTAGATTTAAAGAGCTTCATCTCTATGAACAGGACATTCAACTTTTCCGTAACCCATTTTCTATTGACATTGAAAATGTGGATTCAATTTACCAAATGGAACTGGCTGAGCTGCAGAATTGTGACTCTCTGAAAGACGCATTCAAGTCAAACAACTTGCCTAATTTCTATGCCTCTCTCTCCTCAGAGACATAGCCTAATATCAGGAACCATGCCCTTAAAATGTCAACAATTTTTGGCAGCACTTATGTCTGCGAACAGACATTTTCTAGGATGAAAAATTTAAAATGTCCAACCCAATCTAGACTAACCGATGAACACTTGCATCATTTGTTGCAGCTAGCAGTGACAAATATAAAACCGGACATTGACTATCTGATTAGCCAAAAGCAAGCCCATAGTTCCCATTGAAATGTTGGTAAGTTTTTTGATTAAAATTTACTTGTTCTTTATTATAAATTTGTTCCTGTTTTGTTTTATTACTTTAAAATAAGATGTGTGTGGTGTGCATAGAGATTTTTATAGTTTTTTTTTAGTCCGGCCCTCCAACGGTCTGAGGGCCAGTGAACTGGCCCCCTGTGTAAAAACTTTGGGGACCCCTGAGATATACAAAGAATTATCATAGAATACTATGAAAAGCTATATGCCACCAAATTTAACAATCTAGAAGAAATGAATAAATTTTTAGAACAATACAATCTTCCTAGACTGACTCATGAAGAAGTAGATAGCCTAAGCAGACCCATAAACAGGGAGGAAATAGAAACAACTCTCAAAAACCTCTCCAAAAATAAAAGTTTAGGGCCAGACAGCTATACAATTAAATTCTACCAAACATTCACAGAAGACCTGGTTTCTATCCTTCTTAAAGTCTTTCAAAGTATTTAAGAAGAAGCAACACTTCCAAACACATTTTATGAGGCCAACATAACCCTCATACCAAAACCTGACAAGGACAATACAAAAAAACAAAACAAAACAAAACTACAGACCAATATCTCTAAGGAGTACAGATGCCAAAATCCTAAACAAAATACTAGCAAATCAAATAAAACAACACATTAAAAAAATAATAAATCATGATCAAGTGGGATTCATCCCAGAAGCACAAAAAGGGTTCAACATATGTAAAAACAATTAATGTAATATACCATATCAATAAAACAAAAAACAAAAACCATATGATCTTGTCAATAGATGCAGAGAAGGCATTTGATAATATACAACATCTTTTAATATTCAAAACACTCAATAAAATAAGTATAGAAGGAAAATATCTCAACACAAGAAAGGCCATATATTACAAACATCAGTTAATATCATACTAAGTGGTGAAAAACTGAAAGCTTTTCCTCTAAAATCAGAAACAAGACAAGACTGACCACTCTCTCCATTCTTATTCAACATAGTGCTGAAAGTTTTAGCCAGAGCAATCAGACAAGAGAAACAAGTAAAAGGCATTCAGATCAGAAAAGTAAAGGTTTCACTTTTTGCAGATGACATTATCCTTATACTGTAGAAAACCCCAAAGACTCCACAGAAAGACTATTAGAAACAATAAACCAATATATTCAGGTCACAGAATACAAAATCAATATACAAAAGTTTATTGCTTTCATATACACCAACAATGAAACTTCGGAAAATTAACCCAGAAAAATAATCCTTTTGACAGTTGCAACAACAACAACAAAATACCTAGGAATAAACTTAACAAAGAATGTAAATGATCTATATACTAAAAACTACAAAGCATTTTTAAAAGAAAATGAAAAAGACACAATGACATGGAAAAATATCCTATGTTTTTAAATAGGAAGAATCAAATTAATTAAAATGGTCATATTACCCAAAGCAATATACAAATTTAATGCAATTTCCATCAAAATTCCATTGTCATTTATTAAAGAAATGGGAAAAAATCTCCAGGTTTGTATGGAACCATAAAAAAACCCAAATAGCCAAAGCAATCGTGAGAAAAAGGAATGAAGCCAGAAGCATTACAATACATGACTTCAAATTATACTACAGAGCTATGATAATCAAAACAGCATAGTATTGGCAGAAAAATAGACACACAGACCAATGGAATAGAATCAAGAGCCAGAAATAAAACCACATATATATGGGCAAATCATCTTCAGTGAAGGAACCAAAAACACACAATGGAGGAAAGAAAGCCTATTCAATAAATGATGTTGGGAAAATTGGAAACGCACATGCAAAAGAATAAAACGTAATTACAATTTGTCCCCCTGCACAAAAATCAACTCAAAATGGATCAAAGACCTAAATATAAGACCTGAAACAATAATTTACATTGAAGAATATATAGAAACTAAGCATATGGACCTTGGCCGTTTAGAAAAATTCATGAATTTGACCCCAAAGGTGAGGGAAGTAAAGGCAAAAATAAATGAATGGAACTATATCAAATTAAAAAGCTTCTGCTCAGCAAAAAAACTGACAACAAAACAAATAGACAGCCAACTAAACAGCAGATGATATACGCAAACAACTGCTCTGATAAGGGGTTAATATCAAAAATATATAAAGAACTCACAAAGCTCAGCAACAAGCAACTGAACAGTCCAATTAAAAAATGAGAAAAGGACCTGAAAAGACACATCTCCCAAGAAGACATACAAATGGTCAACAGACATATTAAAAGATGTTCAACTGCACTAGCTATTAGATAAATGCCAAAACTACAATGAGATCCTGCCTCACACCTATTAGATTGGCTATTACCAACAAGAAACATAATTACAAATGTTGGAGAGACTGTGGAGAAAAAGGAACCCTCATTCACTGCTACTGAAGATGTAAATTAGTACAACCATTATGGAAGAAAGTATGGTGGTTCTTCAAAAAATTAAGAATAGAACTACCAGCCTGACCAGGCAGTGGAGCAGTGGGACACAGAGGATCCAGGTTCAAAACCCTGTGGTCTCCAGCTTGAGTGCGGGCTTATCTGGTTTGAGCAAGGCTCACCAGCTTGAGCCCAAGGTTGATAGTTTGAGCAAGGGGTCACTCGGTCTGCTGTAGCCCCCCAGTCAAGGCACATATGAGAAAACAATCAATGAACAACCAAGGTGCCACAATGAAGGATTGATGCTCCTCATCTCTCGCCCTTCCTGTCTGTCCCTATCTGTCCCTCTCTATCTCTGTCTCTGTCACACATACAAAAAAAAGAACTACCATATGACCCAGAAATCCCTCTACTGGTTATTTTCCCCCCAAACTCAAAAACATTGCTACATAAAGACACATGCACCCCCTTGTTCATTGCAGCATTGTTCACAGTGGCCAAGACATGGAAACAACCAAAGTGCCCCTCAATAGAGGATTGGATAAAGAAGATGTGGTACATATATACTATGGAATATTACTCAGCCATAAGAAATGATGACATAGGATCATTTACGACAACATGAATGGAACTTGAGAACAATATAATGAAATAAGTAAATCAAGAAAAAGCTAAAAACTGTATGGTTTCACACATAGGTGGGACACAAAATTGAGATGCATGGACATAGATAAGAGAGCAGTGGTTATCAGGGGGAGAGGGATGTAGGAGAGGGGGTTGAGGAAGGGATATAAAGAAGGCCAAATACACAGTGACAGAAGATGGTTTGACTTTGGGTAATGGTCACACAATGCAATATACAGATCATGTATCATAGAGCTACACACCTGAAAACTATATGACCTATTAACCAATGTCACCCCATTAAATTTAATAATAACTTAAAAACTTGTTATCGAGAGTTTATAATGTCAAATATATAGTATTTAATAGACATAAACTGGAATAGGTAAACTCATGAAAGTCATAGCCTTCCAGTATACTGGTATAACTTCAGTATTACATGAGCAACATTGATAGAATGTCATCAGCTTTGTTTGTTTCCCCATAAAATTCTTAGGTTTTCTTTTTTACATCTTTGGAAACTGCATTGAAAATTTTATTTATTAATATATCAGTAAGTATTAAGAGTTTGCTTTCTCAATAAATGTTCCAATGAGTTGTTAGGAGAGGTTATTTTCTACCTAACTTGTATGCCTTATACCTCTTGGGCATACTTTGTTTTTATTAGAAAAATATTTTGACATTCAGATACATTTTGGGCCAGTAGTCAAGTAATCGTAGGGCCAATTTAAAAATCTTAAAATAATTTAATGTTTTTCTTTTATACCTGTTTTGAAAGCCTTCACATTTTTTGTCAAGTAATTTTCCAAGCTGTGAATATAATCTATTCAAATATGTTTATTCTATCACTTCTGTTTTTAAATTGAAAAAAATGTTAAAACTGTTTATGAAGAAGAGTTTAATAAAATATTTTTCATCTTTAAAAAAAAGGAAGGAAAGAGCTGATAGAATGATTGTAGCTAACCATTTGTGGACTTTATTTTTCTGCTTTCTTCTTTGATGCAGCTGAGAAGTGTGTGCACTAAAATTATAATCCATGGCTTATTTATAAATGTGTCTGACAATTAGCAGAGAAGGACAGAAAGGAAAATTATGGCCCTGAAAGAGTACTTTGGGTTCTTAATGGTTTTCAGGAAAATTTGCCTCAGTTTGGGTGATAAAACTGACAGGCTATTTTGTAAAGAGCTGAAGCTGGCTATAGAGATTTTTTTCATGAATTTAAATTTTAATATATATTTCTTTCTGCTTCAGATAGCTCAAATAGTCTTCTTATCTCTCTAAAATCCTTAGCTTTCTTTTACTATTTGGTTTTACACATTTATCTTTTATAACTGCACTAATGTTGTATGTTTCATTGTACAAATGCCTTTTTTAATAGGAATTCACAGAGCAATGTTTAATTTTTTTCTCTCTGAAGCAAAAGAATTCACAATAAATTAGCCATGCCCTAATCATTCCTACCAGTCCATGTGCATGGCAGGTAAATACCTTCTCAAAGGAATTATCTTCCAAAACAGGAAGACTCCATTTGAATTTCTCAGTGCCTATCTTATTCAGTTTGTGCTGTTATAACAAAATACCATAGATGGTGCCTTAAACAGACATATAATTCCCTCGTTTTGGAGGCTGGAAGTTCAAGATTAGGGAGGCATCATGGTTGGGTCTAGCGACAGCTCTCTTTCTGGCTTTTCAGTGTTTGCCTGCCCACTGTGTCCTCCACATGGACAAAAGAGAAAGAGAGTTTCTTACTCTCTCTCTCTTCTTATAAGAATACTAATTCCTCCACAGCATCTCTGGTGTTTTAGTATCCTCAGGTTTCTGAGGCCTGGTAAGTGCTCCTAAATCTTCAGGCCAGTGTGGATTCATAGAAAACATGTCAAGTATAAAACCAGAAGATATGTAAATGAAAAATGGGGTAAAGGGGAGTTGACTCATTCTAATGGACAAAATCAATGTGGGTCCCTTAGAGGGCAGATCACAGTAGAAACGCGCAGGTTGAGACATAAAAGGCAGGTGAGAATTTGGCAGATAAGTGTAGGTGGATGGATGAATGTTAATTATAGATAGAAACCATAACATATGCAAAGAACAAAAAATGAAAGGAAAAAAAGTAATATTCATATGACTGCATGTAGGTTAGTTTGGCTAGACCATAGATTATAAGAGGTTAAGGATGATGTACCTGGGGATATAAATGGGCCAGACCAAAAAGACTCTTGATGCATTAATAACCATTAAAGGCATTAACATATAAAGGATCTACCCCTTCTCAAAATGTGCAAGGTACAAAAGGTCTTGTATATATCTTTTTATCTTGCTTTTCTTTGCCTTTGACCCAGTCATTTTTTATAAGTATGTTGTTTAATTTCCACATTTTTGTGGATCTCTTTTACTTCTTTTTTGCAGTTGAATTCTAAGTTTAAAGCCTTATGGTCAGAAAATATGCTTGGTATAATTTCAGTCTTTCTGAATTTGTTGATGTTAGTTCTGTGGCCCAACACATGGTCTATTCTTGAGAATGTTCCATGTACACTGGAGAAAAATATATATTCTGAAGTTGTAGGATGAAATGTCTTGTAAATGTCTATTCTGTCCATTTGGTCTAGTGTGTCATTTAAGGCCAATATTTCTTTATAGTCTTTCTGGTTGGATGATCAATCTATAACTATCAATGGTGTGTGCAGATTTCCAAGTATGATTGTGTTTTCATCTGTTTCTATTTTTAGATCAGTTAATATATTTTGGTGCTCACTGGTTTGGTGCCTATATATTAAATGTGTTATGCCTTCCTGATATAATGTCCACTTTATCATTATGAAATGACCATCTTTGTCTCTGGTTACCTTTGTTGTCTTAAAGTCAGCATTGTCAGATATGAGTATGTCCACACCTGCTTTTCTTTGGGTATTATTTGCTTGGAGAATTGTTTTCCAACCTTTCACTTTGAATCTACTTTTGTCCTTGCAGCTTAGATGTGTCTCTGGAAAGTAGCATATGGTTGGGTTTTACTTTTTGATCCAATCTGGTACTCTGTGTTTCACTTTAGGTGATTTCAAGTCATTTACATTTAGGGTAATTATTGACACTTGAGGATTTCCTATAGCCATTCTATGTATTGTTTTCTGATGGCTTTGTGTCTCATTTGGTTCTTCTGTTTTGTCTTTCTGTCAGTTGTTTTTGTCTGGTGGCATTCTATACTTCTTTTCTCTGTTCTTTTTTAAGCTACATGTTTCAGTAGAGGTATTTTTGTGGGTGATCACCATTAGGTTATTAAAAGAAAAATTGTCATATTTACAAGAGTCCATTATCATAAGAGTGCTTCTGCATTCCATCCTCTTTTGTCCTCTCCCCTTTTATGTTACTGTTGTCACAGATTATTCTTGTTTTTATTGTGACCTGGTTGGAGCTTTTACTTGTAGCTTTGTTTTGTTCTTTGTATCTAGTTGAAACCCCCCTTTTGTATTCCCTGCAGTGGGGGTTTTCTGGTGATAAATTTCCTCAGCTTCTGTATGTCTATAAAAGTTTTTACAGTATTTCTCTTTCATATTTGAAGGATAGCTTTGATGGATATAGTATTCTTGGCTGGTAATTACTCTCTTTCTGTACTTTGAATGTTTGGGTCCACTTTCTTTTGGCTTGTATAGTTTCTGCTGAGAAGTCTGATGATAACCTCATAGGCTTTTCTTTATATGTTATGGTCTTCTTTTCCCTAGCAACCTTGAGGATTCTTTCTTTGTCATTGATTTTTGACAATTTTATTATGCTATGCCTTGGAGTAGGTCTGGTGGGTTTGAGGTAACTCTGTGTTCTGTTTGCTTCTTGGATTCAAGGCTCTAACTCAGGGGTCCCCAAACTTTTTACACAGGGGCCAGTTCGCTGTCCCTCAGACCATTGGAGAGCTGGACTATAAATAAAACTATGAAGAAATCCCTATGCACACTGCACATATCTTATTTTAAAGTAAAAAAATAAAATAGGAACAAATACAATATTTAAAATAAAGAATAAGTAAATTTAAATCAACAAACTGACCAGTATTTCAATGGGAACTATTGGCCTGCTTTTGTCTAATGAGATGGTCAATGTCCAGTTCCATATTTGTCACTGCTAGCCATAATAAGTGATATGATGCACTTCCGGGTCATGATGCATGCATTCTGCATCACTGGAAGTAGTACTGTATGTGAGCAATGCCGCGCTTTGCGTCCTGTGCTCCTCTCACTGACCACCAATGAAAGAGATGCCCTTTCTGTAAGTGCGGCAGGGGCTAGATAAATGGCCTCAGGGGGCCACATGTGGCTTGCGGGCCATAGTTTGGGGACCCCTGCTCTAACTCTTTCATTTTGTAACTGAGCTTGTAAGTCAATCAACTCGTATATCAAACTGCCAATACTGAACCTGTGCACCAATGCACCAACTAGCAGCAGCTTCCTGAATCATGACTCATATCTCAGAATTTCACTTGAATCTCGAACAAAAATATGGACTGAGTCGCAGTTAGTATCTTAAAAAAAAATCATATATTGGTCTGTTTGTATCTCAAGGCACCACTGTATTGATCTTTCTAATGGGGTCAGAGAGTTCTTGCAGATCTAATTCTTTTTAATTTGTGAGTCTCTCTCTTCTTCTCTGTATAGTATCTCTAGTTGCTTGTCTTCAATGTCACTGATTCTCTCCTCTATCTGGCATGTTCTATTAGCTTAACTTGCTACCTCATTTTTCAGTTCATGTATTGATTTCTTCATCTCTGTTTGATTATTTTTTATAGTTTCAATCTCCTTGAAGTACTTCTTTTATTTATTCATTTGTTTTTTGAGGTCATTAAATTGGCTGTTGGTATTTTCTTGCATCTCTTTGAGTATTTTTAGAACTTCAATTTTGAATTCTCTGTCATTTAACTCCAAGATTTCCATGTAATTGAGATTTTTTGGGGGGGAGATTTTTCACTACTTATGTGAACTACATCTTTGTCTAGTATATCCATGATGTTTGATTTCTTTTTTCATGATGGCATTTGAGGGTAGTATTGTTAAGAACTCCAACAAGAAATTTTTTTTCTAGTAGTTGTTGCTATACTACATGTTTTGGCTGTGTGAAGTCTTAGGCAGAACTCCACTGAGACATTGCTGTCATAGTGAGGTAGACAGGGACACATTCACATTGTTGGGTGGGACATGTTGTGAGGGCTTTACAGTTTCAGCTTTATAGCTTTTCAGCTTCATGGCTTCAAAAGTGGTGGTTTCAAGTCTCAGGGAGTTCTTCCCCATTTCTCAGAAGACCAGAAATTCAGATGCAGAGCACTTCTGCCTCTCAGGAGAGAGAGTGGCCCCAGAGAGTCAGCTGTGAGGGGGCCAAAACCACCACATTTTCTACTGTGTGGAGAGGAAGATGGGATCTTGGAGGCTGGGGGCATGCTTTGATCTTCCATGACACTGTGCAGAGTGTGGCTAACTAGTAGAGTGCTGGCTTCAGGCTGAGTGTACTTGAGTACTGTGGGCTGAGAGGACATAGCAACACATGGGCCAAATACCCAGGGTTTAGTGTGCACCAAGGAAATGCATGCCATGCTGCACTGTGGTCCAGTGAGAGCTGATTGAATGATTGTTGCAGGCTGAGCTTGTGCCCATCACCAGCTGATTGTAAACCAAGTCACATGGGAAGTCTTTGGTAACCCAGGATGTAACTATGCACCTGGTTGCACCATTTAGTTCAGCTCCTTCTCCTCTGACCCTCAGCCTCTCCACCTTTCCTGACTTAGAATAAAACTCAAGCCTCCCTCCCTAAGTCCAAAAAGAAGAAAGAAAAATTCAGTCCTCTGCCTTCTCTCCAGATTCCAACATAAAATCATTTTATCTTCTGTCCCCCTTTTCAGTCCATCCCACCTTCAGTCCATTTGTTGCACAGATTTTTCAGTCACAGCTGCAAGCTCAGCTGGAGTTCCTTCACTGCATTATAGTTGTTCAATTTATTGAAATTTCAAGGAGAGAGACGAGAAATATCTCTCAGGCTTCCATTTTTATGACATCACCCAGAAACCACCACCAAAAAAAAAAAAAATCAAACAATCCAATTAAAAAAACAGGCAAAAGACCTGAATGGATGTTTTTCTAAAGAGGACATGCACATGCCAAGAGACATATGAAAAAACACTCAATGTCAGTAGTCAAATAAATGCAAATTAAAACCACAATGAGATATCACCTGATACCTGTCAGAATGGCTATCATCACTAAATCAGCAATCAATAAGTGTTGGTGAGGGTGTGGGGAAAAGAACCCCTGTGCACTGTTGGTGGGAATGCAGATTGGTACAGCCACTATTGAAAGCAGTAAGAAGTTAACTAAAAATTAAAAGTAGAACTGCCTCTGGACCCATCAATCTCACTGACATTGTATTCTAAGAAGCTTAAAACATAATTCCAAAGAATAATACACTTCAATGTTCACTACAGTATTATTCACAATAGCCAAAATCTCAAAACAACTTAAGTGTCCATCAGTAGATGGCTGGATAAAAAAGCTGTGGTACATATGTACAATAAAGTACTACATAGCCATGAAAGAAGGAAATCTCACCTTTTGTGACAGCATAGATGAACCTGAAGATCATTATGCTAAGTTAAATAAGCCAGTCAGAGAAAGACAAGTACCATATGATTTTACTCATATGAGGATGGAATCTAATGAACAAAATAAATTAAGAAGTAGAGAGATTCATACATAGAGTATAAGCTGACAGCTATGGGGGTGCGATGGGTGGAAGCTGGACAAGGAAGGTGGAGGGATAGAGCAAAAAAGGACAGAAAACCTATGGATACAGACAACAGTGTGGTGATTGCCAGGAGGGGAGAGGTGGAGGAGGATTTGGGGCTTAAATGGTGATGGATGAAGACTTAACTTGGCAGGGGTGGGTAGTCAATACACAATACAATATACAGAGAAGTGTTATAGAATTGGGTACCTGAAACCTGTATAATTAGTTAACTAATGTCACCTTAATAAACTCAACTAAAAAATTTAGTTAAAAAATGATATATATATTTGCAATAGAATGTTACTTGGCCATAAAAAATATATATATTACCATTTGCCACAGCACTAATGGACATAGAGTGTATTATGCTAAGTGAAATAAGTCAGAGAAAGACAAGTAGATTTTACTTATATGTGAAATCTAATGAATGATATATATAAATGAACAAACAAAACAAAAACAGACTAATAGATACAAAGACCAAACTGATGCTTGCCAGAGGGAAGGAAGTGGGAGGAATGATTAAAAAAGATGAAGGGATTGAGAAGTACAGATTGGTAGTTATAAAACAGTCATGGGGCTGTAAAGTTCAGCATAGGGAATAGTCAATAATACTGTATTATTGATAACTATATATGGTGCCAGGTGGGTACTAGAAATATCAGGGAGGACACAATATAAAGCATATAATTGCCTAAATACTATGCTATAGATCTGAAACCAATGCAAAATATTGAATGTAAGCTCTAATTAAAAATAATTTTAAAAATTAAAATAATATCTTACAAGTCTGGTTTCATTCTTCTCAAGACAAAAAAGAAATTATCTCATGCTTATTAGAATAGCCATTATTAAAAGACAAAAATAAAGACCAGAAAGAGGAAGAAGAAAGAAAGAAAAAAAGAAAGAAAGAAAGAAAGAAAAAAAAAAAAGAAAGAAAGAATAAAAAGGAAAGAAGGAGGCCCTGGCCAGTTGGCTCAGTGGTAGAGCATCAGCCTGGCGTGCAGAAGTCCCGGGTTTGATTCCCAGCCAGAGCACACAGGAAAAGTGCCCATCTGCTCCTCCACCCCTCATCCTCTCCTTCCTCTCTGTCTCTCTCTTCCCCTCCCACAGCCGAGGCTCCACTGGAGCAAAGATGACCCGGGCGCTGGGGATGGCTCCTCAGCTTCTGCCCCAGGCGCTAGAGTGGCTTGGTCACAACAGAGTGACTCCCCGGAGGGGCAGAGCATCGCCCCCTGGTGGGCAGAGCATCGACCCCTGGTGGGCGTGCGGGTGGATCCCGGTCAGGCGCATACGGGAGTCTGTCTGACTGTCTCTCCCCGTTTCCGGCTTTAGAAAAATACAGAACAAAACAAAACAAAACAAACCTGATGATTGATGCTTCTCATCTCTCTCCATTCCTGTCTCTCTATATCTATCCCTCTATCTGACTCTCTCTCTGTCCTTGTAAAAAAAAAAAAAAAAAAAGGAAAGAAGGAAAGAAACAAAAATGGAAGGAAGAAAGGAAGGAAGGAAGGAAGGAAGGAAGGAAGGAAGGAAGGAAGGAAGGAAGGAAGGAAGGAAGGGGAAGGGAAGTGAGGGGGAAAGGGAGGAAGGGAAAAAGAGAAAATAAAAGTACTGGGGAGGATCAGGATGTGAAGAAACAGGAACCCTTGCACACTGTTAGTGGAAATGTACAATTGAGTAACTACGATGGAAAACAGCAGTTAAAAATAGAGCAACCAGCCTCACCTGTGGTGGAGCTCATTGATAAAGCATTGACCTAGAAGATTGAGGTCACCAGTTCAAAACTCTGGGCTTGCCCAGTCAAGGCACATATAAAAAGCAACTACTATGAGTTGATGTGTCTTGTTTCTTTGTTGTGGACTGTAAATGGCAAAAAGCCTTTGTAGATTCGATGTTAAGCAAAAGGCTAAGTTCTCCCTCCTCTAACTCCATATTTGGGTATTATGCTGAGTATTTGCATCCACTTCACTTGCTTGCTTAAGTTGCTGGAAGCAATTTACATGCCCTTCCTCTTACTCTTTGTTTGTTCAGATGTTGGTTGATTTCACCTATGCATGGTAGGGGGATTCCTGTTTATGCCTTGGGAGAGTTCCTGTTTTAGCCTCCAATGTGTAACTTTGTATCAAGGACTTTCTTGATTTGCATATGGCTATGTAATAAAGCAAACTGGGGCTATGGGGCACTCGAATATTTCCATCAGCATTGAAGAGTCCTCCCATCCTTTTTCTTAATTCCATACCATTCTCACTCAAAACCCAGAATTAGGAGCTGCGCTGGATCACGACATTTCTTCACCATTTCTCTCTCTCCCTCTCTTTTATTCTGTCCCTCTCTCTCTCCTCTAAAAATTAGTAAATAAAATTTAAAAAATAAAAAATAGAGCAACCATATTATCCAGCAATTTCACTTCTGAGTATACATCTCAAAGAACCAAAGGTGGAGTTTCAAAGAGAGACTTGCAGACCCATGTGTATAACAGCATTATTTGCAACAGGTAAAAGAGGAAAGCAACCCAAATGTCCAATGACTTATAAAGAGATTAACAAAATGTGGTATATTCATAGGGTAAAATATTATTCAGCCTAAAAAGAAAAAAATCTTGTCACATACAATATGAATGAACCTTGAGGACATAATGTTAAGTGAAATAAATCAGTCACATGTACACATACACACAAACTGTATGATTCCCCTTATGAGATATCTAAAGTAGTCACACTAATGGAAACAAAAAGCAGTTTGATGGTTGTGAGAGGTAGGGGTGGGAAGAGTTGTTTAATGGGTAAAAGAGTTTCAGTTTTATAAGATGAAATAATTCTGAAGATTTTTTTCACAATAATGTGAATATATTAAATACTATGAAACTGTACACTTAAACATGGTTACAATGGTGGTCTTAGCCAGTTGGCTCAGCGGTAGAGTGTCAGCCTGGCATGTGAAAGTCCCGGATTTGATTCCGGTCAAGGCACACAGGAGAAGTGCCCATCTGCTTCTCCAATCTTCCCCCTTTCCTTCCTTCTATCTCTCTCTTCCCCTTTCCACAGCCAAGGCTCCTTTGGAGCAGGGTTGGCCCAGGCACTGAGGATGGCTTCATGGCCTCTGCCTCAGGCACTAGAATGACTCCAGCCAAGACAGAACAATGCCCCAGATGGGCAGAGCATCGCCCCTGGGTGGGTATGCCGGGTGGATCCCGGTCGGGCACATGCAGGAGTCTGTCTGACTGCCTCTCCACTTCTAAATTCAGAAAAATACAAAAAAAAACCCAAACAAACCAAAAACAAACAAATAAACACATAGTTACAGTGGTAAATGTTATGTTATGTGTTTTTGCAACAATAAAGAAAAAGTGCACTTGTTTTATGTTTATTACATGCTAGGTTCTGATGTTCTGGGTACTCATGCAAACCTGCAGATATGGTCCATTCAATAACATATCTTACTGAAAGAATGCTAAATGAATAGGTCAAGCTAGCTTTTACACTGAATTAACCATAATCTCCATGTACACAAGGCCTCAGGCAAGTGAAGGTGTTTGTATAGTTAATGTAATACATAAAAATAGAAAGATTATTGCAATATCCCCCTGGTTAGAAACTCTGCCCAGTATTGTGATAAGAAGTACTGTGTGAATGGAGGAAGTTCAGTTTCTCTTTCTCTGAGAAGCAAGTACTGGTGCTTTCTTCCTATGGTATTAGGGAGTCTAAGCTGGCAGTAAGAATAGGGGCTGAAAGTAGATGGTTTGAGAGCCACTGTCCAAAACACATCCACATCAAGAAGGAGACCAGACTGAGAGGAGTGGATGGAGCCCAAGGAAGACAGTAGACAACAAGGACCGATACTCTATCTTGACCTCCCATTCTAGGCCAAATGACCGTATTTTATACTCTCCTAAAATCACAAATTTGTATTCAGTGACAATTATAATATGCTAAATGGAAATACTCTACCTGAACTCAGTATTCAAATTACAAACTTGCCAGAAGAGAGAAGAAGGAGGTCATCTTGTAAATCATATTAGAGAGGACTTAAGGCAACTTAAACGCAGAGAAGTTATCCAGGGTCAGCCAGCAAGGTTGGTAATTCTAGAATCCATGTGCTTTGCCTCACCCACAGACTGCCACTTTAGCCATAGGAACTGAGCCCACCTAACCATTGGAATGTCATTTAGATTTCCACTTAGGAGACAGAAATCTAGGGAGGGACTAAAGTAAGAAGTAGAAATTATTGACTTGCTATTTTATTGGGGTTTCTTTTAGCCATTAAACAACTGATCTGGGGGGGAAAGAAGAAGAGGAAACCAACCAAAACAGTGTCACAGATTTGTGCAGATGAGAAGTGAGGATAGGCTCTGTTTAGGAGAATTTTTAAATTTAGTTTCATAATCTTCTCATGTTTTATAAAACTTAGGACACTGCTGAAGTTTCATGGATTGGGTTATTTTTATGATGTTATAAGTTTTCTAAATACAATGTAGGAAATTATACTTTAGAAGCTAGAGGGGGACTAATCTTTCAAACAACATCATAAAAAAATATATATATATATATGGCTGTCCTATATAACTTCAACGAGCCTTAGTATCTATTTTCTTCCCTAAGAGGCCATCAGGAAAAAACATACCAAGAATAAAGAATTAAAAATAAAAATAATAATTTGTCTGAGTCTAAATTCTAGCTTTACTAGTTCTAGGCTCTGTAATCCTAAAAACATTACTTAATCTATGCCTTTATTTTCTCATCTATAAAATGGGTACGATGTGGTAGTCAGTTAGACATAATCAGAGCAAAGCCTATAGGCCAGACACAGAAGGCCACCAGGGCAGAAAGCCCCAGGTGCCTACCAACAAGTAAAATTGGGAAAACAAGGACCTCGCCCCTCAGGCAAACCTTTCTTCCACTATCATATGGCTGATTATGCAGTTTGGACCCCCTGATTTTATAACGCTGGTCATGTGATTCTGGCCTTTCCCCTGACCTTTCCTTCCATGACATGTGGTTTTAGACCCCCTTAGAGGAGGAACAAGGGGCAGGAAAATAGCCACATACCACCCCCATATGAGCCCTTGAACAGCTACTCCCTTAAGCACTGAGGCCTAGAGATCACATCTAAGCCTCAGTTGTATTCAGCTCCTAGTCCAGAAGAGGAGCAAAAGCAGATGAAGGCGAGCCGTGGCTGACCTTAAGACCAGCTGCACTGAATAATGACCCTGCCCTGGTGCTGGCCAATCAGTGGGGATCACAACCCTAAAAGGACACACCAGGAGAGTTAATGAGTATTCTGTTGAGATCTCCCCCTGGGATGTCCCCTAAAATCCCCACCTTTAAAATCCCTTTGGAATAAGGTCCCAGCAAGCTCTCCCTTCCGAGAGCACACCTGTGCCTTTCCTCTCCTCCTGCTCCCCATCTTCCCCCCAGGCACGATTTGCTTGCCTCTCTCCTTCTAAGCTCTAAGGCAGTGGTCCCCAAACCCCGGGCTGTGGACTGGTACCGGTCCTCAGAGAAAGAATTAATAACTTACATTATTTCCATTTTATTTATATTTAAATCTGAATGATGTTTTATTTTTAAAGAATGACCAGATTCCCTCTGTTACATCTGTCTAAGTCTCACTCTTGATGCTTGTCTCAGTCATGTGATACATTTATCTGTCCCACTCTAAAGGCCGGTCCATGAACATATTTTCTGACATTAAACTGGTCCATGGCCCAAAAAAGGATGGGGAACACTGCTCTAAGGGACCCCAAGAAATGCAAGGGGCAGTGGTCATTCATCCCAGGTTTAACCCCTTGAACTTGTCTCCAAGGTCCTCTTCTCTCCGACTTTCTTCCTGCATAGCCAATAAATACTTGTGTCACTTGCTGCACTTTGTCTCTTGACTGAATTCTTTCATGAAGACAAGAACTGAAATCTCATTGTCTCACCAGTAACAATAATACCATTGATCTCAAGGGACTGCTGTGAGAAATAAATGAATCCATACACATAAACACCTGGTTCAGTGCCTGGTCTATAAGAAGTTCTATAGAAATATTAACCATTATTTTATCATATTCATCAGGCTGGTCAAGACTGATTTGGTCTGAATCTTAATACTTAACAACAGTATGACCTAATCTCCTTACTCATCCAGAAAATGTCAAAAACCATTGTGTCTCTGTCAGAGTTCGGTGACAATTAAATGGGATGATCCACATAGACACCAATTTGCATACTGCCTGACACATAACTGCTCCTTTTGAGTTTTCATTCATTCAGTTAACAGATTTTTGCAGACATTTTACTTAAGATATAAGGCAAAAGAATCTAAGATGCAGTCTCTTATTCCCTTTTACTGAATTAAAACATACATATGTATGACAAGGGGGAAGTGCCCAAGAGTGGACAACACAGACAGGGCACAGGCATCATGCCAAGGACGTGAACTCAGGACAAGGCTGCATGAGGGGACGACAGCTAACTGGGACTTTAAAGAATGGGCAGGACTTTGAGATATCAAAATGGGGGAGAGGGGCTGGGGTGTAGCCTCATTTACTGGTGAGGAAAGTGAGTCACAGAGAGTGGCAATGACTTGCTCCAGGTGGTGGGGTCCAGACCTGAATCCAGGCAGTTTGTCTCAGAGCCCACACGCTCTTCCTATTTCAGACTCCTCCAAGAGTTTTCTTTTACCTCTTTTGGAATAAAATTTAGGAAATCTATTTTTTTCTGAATATTAGATAATTCAGATAAAACTAGAGGAGACTTCTTGGCCCAGTTAACACCCTCTCTCCCGTGGTTGTTAAATCCTCTAGCTGGTCTTTCTTTGCCTGACTGAAATGTGGGTCTCCATCACACCCCAACCCTGGGAAGGCCACGAGCTTGAATAAAAGATCACACTGCTCTGGGGGACAAGTGACCTGCTGACCCACCTTCATCCTGGCACTCCCTTCCTTCCAGATAGTTATGGAGCAGCTGTCTGGAGAGGGCAGGGACTGTCAGGAGAACAGCAAGCGTGACAAGATATCACCAACTTTGACTGACATTTGGAGAATTCTTTCTTCTTGACATTTTTCTCCCAGAGTGGGAATGGTAACATTTGACCAAGACCCAGTTTTATTAATGCTCCCATCTATCTCAGGCACTAAAACCTTTAAGGAAGATCAGTCTGCAGCTCTGATATTGGCTGACACTCAGATCCAGTGGGAAATGAGTCTAATTATCATTGCTTTCAGCCCTGCTACATGTCATACTGAATGATGTCTGTCTTTTTTATGTATATCTGCCAGTGCCAATGCTAGTGACACTTTTCAGAAACTAACTCACTATGAAACAAGTTAATTACCCTAGGTAGTACCCTGTCCTGTTTTGACCAGTAAAAATCATATTAATCTGTTTTTTATTGATTCCAGTTTGTTTTTAATTAGTTTCCTTCTGTTAGTCTTTCAAATTGTGTCCTAGAAGATTTCAGAAGATACCAAATCCAATTAGATTTGGCAAAAGGTAACACTGCATTAGAAATAGTTAAATAGATTTCAGAGCTACAACTTATAGAGTAAATAGAAAACCAAACTGGAGAAAGCTCAAAGAGTGGGAGCACCCCTCTAGGGCAGGGTGGGGAGCTAGAACAACAAGTCTCCTTTCCCTCCCCAACCTCTGATAATAAGAGTGTCTCCCATTGGTGGGATGTTTACAAGATGCCAGGCACTTTGGCCACATACTCTACATACCCAGTTAATCCACACAACAATCCTGGAAGATATCTATTATTTCTTAGGCTTTTCAGTTGAAGAAACTGAAGCTGAGAGTAGTTAAGAAATATGTCCAAAGTCACAAAACCACAAAGTGGCAGGACTAACTTTTGAAAACAGCTCTGACACCAAATCTTCTCTCCCCTCTTTCATATATGCTGATCCTATGACTGGCCCACTGGAGATTGCTCAGGAAGCAACAGAGGGACTGATACAATAAAGCTGGCATCTTCTAGGCATCAACTATATATTGTAACATTTATAAGATAACAGCCAGGAAACATAAACCTAAAGTTAATACTCAGCTCTTACAGAAAAGAAAACAGGCTCTATTGTAAGACAGACTGGGGGTCTGTTTTAGTCACAAATTAGGTGGCATTTCTGAGCTTCTCTGCATTTTCTCCTCTAGAGCGGAGCGCTCTCTCTGTAAAAAGAAGCTAACATCACCTAGTTCAGAAAGTTCTTAGGAGACTGTAAATTATTTAAACATACACTAAGTCATCTAAAACACAATAAATGCTTAAAAATGCTAACTCCCCAACCCCTTCTCATAGACATATATCTCCCCTGTCCTATATCCCAGTTTTATGAGATGAGCTCAAAACCCAACAGAATAAACTGATACAACCAAATGTGAAACCTTCTCATGTCCACATTTCTCTTGCCCCACAATTTTATAACTCACTGAAGAAAAAATTGTTTTGAATAAAATCTACCCTTAGCCAATCTAGTCCCTTTATTTCACTCCCTCTTCTATACAACCACATGTGCAGGAGACAAAATGTACTTGATAATGTGCCTTCAGATAAGATTTTCTTCCTTCCATCTTCCCCATGGGCACAGACCCCAGGAAGAGTCTTCATACCTCATAAACATCAGTGACTTTATTAAGAGTATCATTCTGGCCAATCTTTCTCTGTCCCAAAAGGTCTGGCTGTTGTTTTTTTCCCAAAAAAATATTCTAAAGCAGATTGACAGTGGGAAAACAAACCTCCACAGGCAGGCTATAAGTCAAATCACTGTCTAAGGCATTATGTATATGATCTGCCACACTTGACTTAGACGCAGCTTTAAGAAATAATACAGGTGAGAAAGAAATGGTAACTATATGACATGGTGCAGGTGCTAGCTAACTGTGGTGGCAATCATTTTGCAAAATACTGTATCAGTAGATTGTACTGGTACGTTACTTTTATCCCAGAGAGCTGAAAAAACCTAACACACAGAACTCAACAGATACAATCAAATAATTTGAATTACTTTAAAACAACAAAATTGGGTTTTTAATTTGTATGAGATTATCATTTACTTAATTTTTTTCTTTGGTATTTTTATATTACTTTGAAATCTCCAAGTACTTTTTTTACTACTCACCCAACCCTCTCACACTCTCGGGCTTCTAGCATATCTTCCCATCCTTCTAACAATACAATTTAATGGTATTCTGCTGATGTCTGGAGAGGATTTCAGTCCCTGGATGAAAGCTGCCACATAATGCATTTTGGCTCCTAGCTTCGGGTCTTGCACATAATGAATGCTAATTAAATATTTAAAGTCAATAGAAACACATCTTATTCGTCTCTCAAATATCAAAGACAGCCTAAAATATTACTAGGCATCTATGGAAGATTTTATATATCCTTGGTTATTTTATTTAGTTGGTGAATTGTTAAATTCCCTAAGTCAAGTATGCAACTTACATAGGAGACACTGAAAAACTCCCTGCATATGCAATTAAGTGAGAATTAAAAGAAACCTCCATGTAACAAACTATTGTTAGGGCTGAACAATTTGCCACTCTATGGGAAATAGGTAACTGATGTTAATTCTTACAGTAGAAAGATCAAAAAAGTGTTCACTTTAAGTGTGGCAGTAAAATTTTCCCCACTTTTTTAAAGTTTTTATTTTATACTAAGTTCTACATAGTTGCAAAAAGCTCTAATTTTGTGACTGTTGCACTATATAAGACAAAGAAGCCTGACTGGGCAGTGGTGCAGTGGAAAGAGCATTGGACTGTGATGCAAAAGACCCAGGTTCGAGACCCCGAGGTCACCAGCTTGAGTGAGGGTTCATCTGGTTTGAGCAAAAGCTCACCAACTTGAGCCCAAGGTCACTGGCTCAAGCAAAGGGTTACTCAGTCTGCTGAAGGCCTGCAGTCAAGGCATGTATGAGAAAGCAATCAATGAAGAATTAAGGTGTTGCAACGCATAATGAAAAACTAATAATTGATGCTTCTCATCTCTTTGTTCCTGTCTGTCTGTCCCTGTCTATCCCTCTCTCTGTCTCTGTAAAAAAGAGAAAAGGAAAAAAAGAACAAAGTAATGTAGGACTTCATCAGCAGTGTCAAAATGAAACTAGGTTTAAAGTGGAAATGACCTCTATTTTATTTAATTTAATTTTATTTTTTTTTCTGAAGCTGGAAACTGGGAGCCAGTCAGACAGACTCCCACATGCACCCGACCGGGATCCACCCGACACGCCCACCGGGGGCGATGCTCTACCCATCCGGGGCATCGCTCTGTCGTGACCAGAGCCACTCTAGTGCCTGGGGCAGAGGCCAAGGAGCCATCCCCAGCGCCCGGGACATCCCCTGCTCCAATGGAGCCTCGGCTGTGGGAGAGGAAGAGAGAGACAGAGAGGAAGGAGAGGGGGAGAAGTGGAGAAGCAGATGGGCACCTCTTCTGTGTGCCCTGGCTGGGAATCGAACCTGAGACTTCCGCACGCCAAGCTGACGCTCTACCACTGAGCCAACCGACCAGGGCCATGACCTCTATTTTAGATCAGTGGTTCCCAACAGGGGGTAAGTTTACCTGCAGAAGACATGCGGTGATATCTGGAGACATTTTACATAATCACAACTTGGGGCCGGGGGCACTTTACAAGTGGCATGTAGTAGGCAGAGGCCAAGGATGCTGCCAAACATCCTGCAGTGCACAAGACAGTCCTCCATAACATAGATTTCTGCACCCCCAAATGTTAACATGCTAAGGTTGCCTGACCTGTGGTGGTGCAGGGTGTTGACCTGAAATGCTGAGGTGGTCAGTTTGAACCCTAAGCTCACCCAGTCAAGGCACATATGAGAAGCAACTATGAGTTGATGCTTTTCACTCTTTCCCACACCCTTTCTCTTTCTCTCTCCTCTCTCTAAAATCAATATACTGTAAATATAAAAATATATATATTTTTAAAATGCTAAGGTTGACAAAACCTGCTTTACAGAAAGCTGTCACTTACTACATGTATGACCTTGACAAATGACTGTCCTTAACTGTAACATGGGACATGGAAGTCCATCCTCTCTAGCTAGTCAGGGTTGTAAAGACTCATTATCATACTGAAAAAGTATTTGATAACTGTAAATACCTACAGAAATATGTTGCTAATATTAAAACATACTTAAGAAAGCATAAAAGTCAAGTTGCTGAGTCAGAGCCCCTGCCACCCAGTGCACCTCAAAATGAGCACCCCTAGAGGCCATGCCAATGACTGAGCTGCAAACATAGCACTCAAGCAAGAAGGTCAGTTCTCTCTAAGATCCTAGGTCTGCCACAGAGCAGGCCCTACCCCGAAGGCCACTCTAGAACTAATGCAGTCCCCCAGAAAGCACCTAGGAGAAATAGCAGGGGAGGGTGTCTGCTTCTCTCCACTGTTGTCCTTCATTAAACACCATGGCAGTGGCTAAACCAGCCTACCACGTGGCAGATGTCCAGCTAGAGCCAACCAATAAAGCCAGATCTCCCTCCATTCAATGAAAGTTCCTTAAACACAGAATCATTAAAATTGAAGCCTGACCAGGCGGTGGTGCAGTGGATAGAGCATCAGACTGAGATGTAGAGGACCGAGGTTGTAAACTCAAAGTTTGTGGGATTGAGCACAGGCTCATCTGCCTTGAGCACAGGCTCACCAGCTTGAGCGCAGGGTTGCAGGCTTGAGTGTGGGGCCACAGACGTGACCCCATGGTCATTGGCTTGAGCCCAAAGGTCGCTGGCTTGAAGTCCAAGATTGCTGGCTTGAGTCTAAGGTCACTGTCTTGAGCAAGGGGTCACTCACTCTGCTGCAGCACCCCCTCTCCCCCAGGTCAAAGCACATAGAAGAAAGCAATCAATGAACAACTAAGGTGCCACAACAAAGAATTGATGCTTCTCATCTCTCCCTTTCCATCTGTCTGTCCCTGTCTCTCTCTGTCATACACATACACACACACTCACACACACAAATGATCAAAAATAACTTGTCAAAAGACATTGCTCATCTTTATTAGTTATTAGAGAAATGCAAATCAAAACTGCAATGAGATACCACCTCACACCTGTTAGATTAGCTATTATTAACAAGACAGGTAATAGCAAATGTTGGAGAGGCTGTGGAGAAAAAGGAACCCTCATTCACTGTTGGTGGGAATGTAAACTAGTACAACCATTATGGAAGAAGGTATTGTGGTTCCTCAAAAAACTGAAAATAGAACTACCTTATGACCTAGCAATCCCTCTACTGGGTATATACCCCCAAAACTCAGAAACATTAACACATAAAGACACATACAGCCCCATGTTCATTGCAGCATTATTCACAGTGGCCAAGACATGGAAACAACCAAAAAGCCCTTCAATAGATGACTGGATAAAGAAGATGTGGCACATATACACTATGGAATACTACTCAGCCATAAGAAATGATGACATCGGATCATTTACAACAAAATGATTGGATCTTGATAACATTATATGGAGTGAAATAAGTAAATCAGAAAAAAACAAGAACTGCATTATTCCATATGTAGGTGGGACAGAAAAATTAGACTAAGAGACATGGACAAGAGTGTGGTGGTTACGGGGGAGGAGAGGGAGAAAGAGGAAAAGGGGGAAAAGGAGGGGCACAAAGAACACTAGATAGAAGGTGACAGAGGACAATCTGACTTTGGGGGATTGGTATGCAACATAATTGATTGACAAGATAACCTGGACATGTTTTCTTTCAACATATATACCCTGATTTATTGATGTCACCCCATTAAAATTAATAAAAATTAAAAAAAAGACATTGTAACAAAACATGTTGACCCAATCTCTGGCATGAGTGCCTAGACTTTAGAAATTAGTGACAAATCCAGGCCCAATAAAACTCCCACAGAAACAAGGGCAAAGTAACTCAGAAAAGTAGTTAGTAACAAGTATGAGGTCAATATTTTTTTCAGCTAATGAGAACTCTAATCAAATGCAGCCCATAAATGTTTTTTTCTTTCTCATGCAATCCTTGAAGAGAAAGTGAAATTCATGTTCTAGAATTGTCTCCACAAATAAACTTATTTGATGAAAAATAAAAACTATGCTTAAGTACACCTGAAAGTTAAAAAGTTCAAAACATGTTTAAGTTATAGCAAATCCTTGAACTGAGGACATTTAGTGGCATGCCCCAAAGCCAATAAACTGAACATACTGTTCTAAGATTTTTCTTTGAGGTTTGGATTTACTATTCATTCACTCAACCCACACTAATAATCTCCTATAATTTAATAATAAAGTAAAGCTCTACCATTAGACTCACAACACAGATTGTAAAATGAAGGCATGTTGATTCAAAACTGAAAGAGCTTAAAATGGGAATGAACAAAGGAAAGTAAAATCATAAGTATGTGTAACTTTAAATGAGTCATCTTCAGTGGAAAGTCCAGAGTTAAGGCAAGTTTGCCTAATATAGATGACCATAAATTTTAAGACATGAGGATAGGACAGCATTGTTTTCCAAATCACAGAAAACTAAGAAATGATAGCAATTAATTTTTACTTTTCTTTCAGAAAACTTTTTATTTAGAGATCTGAAAATAAAAAATATACATTGATTCTTCCTACCTCCTGTGCCTGTTAGGATTTATACAGTAAATCCTAACATATTAAAATGTGCTTATTTTTACTTCTTTCTCCTTAAGAAATCCCTGAATTAGCAGCTGTAAGAAAGATCAACTGTTAACGGGTTCTTCTCAAGTACCCAAATACAAAACATTTTGTTGAAGGCTCCCAATAATATTGAATGGAAACTATAATTGAAAAATAAAAAATTACAAGATGAGAAAAGGTCATCAGATCCCACAAAATACCTGCTTTTGTTTTGTTTTAATGGAATATTTACATTTTTTCAGCTTTACTAAGGAAAATAGAGGACATGGAAGATATAATACAAGAAATTAATGAGAGTTCAATAATACCATTGTAAGAGATTTTATAAAGCAGAATGTGATTACCTGCTCTGTACACAGGATAAATTAAGTTTTATTAGAACAGGAAGTCAGAGAAATTACTATAGAAAGGAATGACCTGAGAAAGCATCTGTAAAGGGGAAATTAAGACTCAGTTTTTTCTTTGTTACTGGTATTTCTCTCCTGTGCATCTCCTTTACTACTTATTACAGAACACTCACCAAATAGAGGTTTTCTCCCACACTGAGCAATTCTGTGTGGCACCAGCTGGTGTTCTACAATTTATAATAATTTGATTCTAACACTAGCTACCCAGACAACATCATATCCTACAGATTAAGAGCTCACTTCACAAAACTGCAAATCTCCCACCTTCATTAAAATATATACTTTAGTTATGACTTGTGCTTCTGATCAACTGGTTCCAGATGGAAAATTCCTATGTCCCCATCCTTTGCATTTGATTCATTTGCTAGAGCAGCTCACAGAACTTTGGCACTCAATGGCAGGAATGGTCACAGAGACCAGTATGTTTATTTTCTATGTATTTTCCATGATCTTACAGCATCAGAGAGAGAGAAATCAGAATCATGTTTTCAAAGATGAATGTCTGGTTTTCTGCCAATACCATGCTGTTTTGATTATCATGGCTCTATTGCAGTGGTAGTCAAACTTTTTGAAGTCGGGGTGTATTTAAAATCCCACAAATAATTGTAGGTGCACTATATACAAATTTTTGAGAAATATGTTATAATAATTAAGTCAAATATTAAAGAAAAAATATAAATCCAAGCATGCTTTTATGGTAATTAAATAAAATAAATACAACAAAATTAAATTTATTCTAAAATTAAAAAACATTTTATGTTATATTTTTTGAGTTATGCTTTTTAGAATTTGTAAAAAAGAGAGGTTAAAATTTAAAAAGACAAAAATGTTATCTTTTTATATATATAGATACTTTTAATAAGATTTAGTAAATTCGGCAGGTCCCAGCATGAATGTGTTAAATTTTTTATTCTTGTGTTTATGAGAAACATGAGCCTGATGTGTTCTAGCAATTTCTTATATGTTTGGGCATATATTTGAAAGGCAAACTCTCATTTCCTCATCAATACATTGAAGAATTCCATTCTTTTTACTCTTAATTGTGTTGAGTGCAGAAAACCCCCACCATACATATCATCTTAACTTCACACCAAACAAAATATAGAAGAAACTTGCCTCCAGTCTTTGCGGGGAACATCAGGGTAGTGTAAAAAATCCAGCACCACAGCTTAACAACCTTTTGCAACATAATCAGGAAAGTGAGGCGGGGGGTTGGGCAGACTGTCAGCTTACAGTCAATTCCCCACACCTCTGTCCCCCAAAAATCTAAACTCCAAAATCCCTGTTGGTTTTTTGGTCCCCAGCAGACACATATTTCTCTGGAATACCATAGGGTGCACCTGGAAATCTTCTAGGGCACACCAGTGCGCCCTGGTGCACACTTTGAGAACCACTGCTCTATAGTATAATTTGAAGTCAGGTGGTATGATACCTCTGGCTTCATTCTTTTTCCTCCAGATTGCTTTGGCTATTCAGGTTTTTTTATGGTTCCATACAAACCTGGTAATTTTTTTTTCTATTTCTTTAAAAAATGGCATTGGGATTTTGATGGGGATTACATTAAATTTGTATATTGCTTTGAGTAAAATGGCCATTTTAACTATGTTGATTCTTCCAATCCATGAATATGGAATATTTTTCTATTTCATTGTGTCTTTTTCAATTTCTTTCAATAATATTTTATAGTTTTAAGTATATAGGTTCTTCACATCCTTTGTTAAGTTTATTCCCAGGCACTTTATTTATTATTTTTTTGTTGTTGCAATTGTAAAAATTATCTACCCCCAAAACTCAAAAACATTGGTAGGTAAAGACACATGTACCCCCATGTTCATCACAGCATTATTCACAGTGGCCAAGGCACGGAATCAACCAAAGTGACCTTTGATAGAGGACTGAATAAAAAAGATGTGGTGCATATATACAATAGAATACTACTCAGCCATAGGAAATGATTGACAGAGTGACATTTACAACAATGTGGATGGACCTTGAGAACATTATACTAAATGAAATAAGTAAATTATAAAAAGCTAAGAACTGTATGATTTCACATATTAGGTGGGATATAAAACTCAGACTTATGGACTTAGATAAAAGTGAAGTGGTTACCAGGGGAAGGGAATGTGGGGGAGAAGCAAAGGGACTTGAGTGAATGAGAGGGGTGAAGGGGCAAAGGAAAGGATGTAAAGAGGGACAAATATAAGGTGATGAAAAATGATTTGACTTTGGGTGATGGGTATATAACATAATCAACAGTTCAAATGAGATAGAAATGTTCACCCAAAAGCTATGTACTCTTATTGATCAGTGTCACCCTGTTAAAGTTAATTTTCTAAATAAAATTTTAAAAAATGAATGGGATTGTGCTGGGCAGAATATTTTGTCAATTAAAATGCAAAGATAAAAAATTCCAGAGGAGAGAGGGTATAACCATTGGACAAACCAGAGGGTGAAAGTGAGCCACTGGAGGGAAGAGTGACAATGAGCATGTTATAAAAAATCTGGAAGGTACATTCTAATTTGAACTAGGAAGGAAGGAAGGAAGGAAGGAAGGAAGGAAGGAAGGAAGGAAGGAGGAAGGAAGGGAAAGGGAGGGAGGAAAGGAGAAAGGCAGGGAGGGAAGGAGAAAGGGGGAAAGGGAGGAAGGGAAGAAGAAACTACTCCTTGATGCCCCAGTCCTGACAGGCTAATGCCAAAATCAAAATGATGTTTTTTTAAATTTTTTTTATTTTTTAATTTAGTGAGAAGAGGGGAGGCAGAGAGACAGACTCCTGCATTCCCCTTGACTGGGATCCACCTAGCAAGCCCACTAGGGTGCAATGCTCTGTCCATTTGGGGCTGTTGTTCTGTTGCTCAGCAACCGAGCCATTTTTTAGCACCTGAGGCAGAGGCCATGAAGCCATCCTCAGCATTCAAGGCCAATTCACTCCAATCGAGCATGGCTGTGGGAAGGGAAGAAAGAGAGATAAAAGGGGAAGGGTGGAGAACCAGATGGGTGCTTCTCCTGTGTGCCCTGACTGGGAATCGAACCAGAGACATCCACATGCTGGACCAACACTCTACCACTGAGCCAAATGGCTAGGGCTCAAAGTGATGTTTTTAACAAGACTTACTTGATAATAAAAATGTTAAAATAAAACATAAAAAATAGTACATCAGAAAAGACAATGGCAGGAGTTTGATGGACCAAGGCAATACTGAAACAACTTATGGACCCTTTCAAAGTTCATTTTCTTTAGCTATACCAGAGCTATGTACAAGGTTCACTAAGAATGACATAATACCAATTTTGACTCACCTACTAAAACAGAGTTTACATAAACCTACTAAAAGATAGCTCACTAAAAAATTAGCTAAGTATTTTTTTTCTGTTACCAAACAATACTGTTAAAAATGAATTCTTCTTTGGTGAATTCTACCACTCCACAGTTAAAATGTTGCTCAATGATAACTAAGGACCATGGACTATCACCAAAATGTGATAAGATTATGTAACTTTATTATAGCTAAATGGAAAGAATACTGCTCAAATTATGAAATTCAACACTTCTACTGCTGAGCACAACTGGAACATTCTGCTAAATTCCAGGGACAATATTCTAGAAGAACATTGCAAATTGTCCAGAGAGAACCAATCAAATTGGTAAAGAATCTAGGTATAAAGCAAATCAAAGAACAATTGGATGATGTATGAAAGGTCAGACAACTACAGATAATCATTTGAGATTAGTTTAGATGCCCTCAGGTCATAATGAGCTTTCCATCATAAGAAGTACTCAATCAGAAGTCAAATTCCAGTTTGTCACAGAGGTTATTAAGAGTAATTCTCAAATTTGGTGGGAAGTCTAAAATTTCCTAAGACTCATATCCACATCCTAGGATTCCCTTTTCTCCTAAGAATCATCTGTTTACAAGGAACTGAAAACAACTCAAACTGGCCTAAACTTATGGGAAGCTTTACTGAAAGGACCTAAGGGTGTTTCATAGAACCCAAAGGCAAGAAGAGTGGTTGGGCCACAGAAAAGACTAGAAGCAGAAACAGAAGGTAATCAGTAACCAATCTTTCTCTTTATCAGTTTCTCTCCCCCTCTCCTTGTTTCCAACCCCAACTTTCCACCTCTCATCCCCTTCCTTCCCCTCTCTGACCTCTTCCTCTCTCCCTTCTATCCCCAGTTCTTATAAATTACATCATCACAGTCTACCTTCTTCCAGCTTCAAACATAGATCCCTTACATCAAACCCACTAAAAAAATCAATAAATACTGGCAAGTAACTAGAATCTCAGTCATTAACTATTGGTCATCACATACAATAATAGCTCTCAGAATGAAGTCATTTGGAAATGTAGGCTTCTGTTTGATCTTCTCAGGATACAAAAGAAAGGGTGCCAGCAGCTATACATGGCGACACCCTTTCAGCCACCCGGTGTAATCAGGCTAAGGAAAATTTTAATTCTCTTGTCTGAACCCTCAAAAATGTAATATTGTATTTTTTCATTACATAACACATTTATTCATCCCCTAACCCATAGATACTCTTTTTCCTTCTTTTTATTTATACCCAAATCTTTTCACCTAAGGGACATCAGGTTTACCACTGTGCTGAGCTACACGCTGGCAGCAATACTAGTGCAGCAAGTGACTCCCCCTCAGTCCATTCCAGCTCACATACAGTGAGATTACACATGTGTATAATTAGGAGGCTACCTTTCCCACCCAGCAATATGGATAACTCACTTGTTAATCCTATTTTGTCATGTGTTGAGGCACACCCTGTGCAATCAGATCCTTAGGAAAAGTGACTAGGGGTTAAAAACAAAGTTACAGTTTCTTGCTTAGGTATCATTCCTATTTATTGTCCTTTGGTCCCTTCACTGCTACTATGATCAGTGCATTAGTAGAATAAAAAAATTGAGGTGACATGATGAAAAACAGTATGCCAATATCTTCCCCACACCCTCTCTTCCACAAATCCACCAGAGAATCATATCTTCCTGGTATGAACACACCTATCCCCACTCATGTTTCTGCTGTGTGTGAGCATATATTCTTGAAGGTGTGTAAGCCAGCCCTTCATGCTTTTATCTCCCCCATTATAGACAACCAATGTTTTCCTTGCCTGATCCAATTCTCCATCACACTAGGACTGAGAGCATCTCTCTGCTCATTGTCTGACATTATAAGCCTGTCAGGGTGAATCTTGGTCTGAATAAGTGGTGCTCAGCCATCCACATTGGTGCTAAGCCCAGTCCAGAATCCATTTCTGCTGAGTTCCAGTGTGGCCACCCAGGGCTAAGAGCATCAATCTCACCTGCCAGCTATGATCAGGGTGTTCCCACCAGGGAATCTGTGACATGCCCATCTGCAGTCTGTCTCTTCTGCTGGTGGACAGAAGACTTTTTGTTTAATTTTGTGCCTCTGAGGATACAAGAGGACTCTCTTCAGTCAGCCTGTAATTGTACTGTGGCCATGTCCCCCTAGCCACTTGTTTCCCAGACCCAAGGGGACACTAAAGAGAGCACACTGCAATACCTGCTTGTCAATTCCAACCACCTCCCAAACCTGGAAGAAAGCTCTCATGGGCATCGACTTGTTCTACTTTAATGGACCACTCAAACTTCAGTAACTTCAAAAGGACTGGGCCCCATATGGACATCCCTTTAGCAGGACAGGTTCCCAATGCATCCTATAGCCATTTGAACCATTAGCCCAACCACTGCTCACAGGTCTGTAAGTACCCAACTTAGATTCTTTCTCCACTTTTAAATTTTTCCATCACTGTTACAAATAACAGTTTGCAATGCAGCTCCAATGAACTGACTATTTTTTAGTTTCTTCAATCAGAGTCTTTTAATCCACTGGTCTTAATATTGCAGTTTCCCAAACGTGATTCTCTCCATTCACTTCCGCGTGCCGTTTTCAAGCCAAACAACACTTGGTTGGTCAGTCAAGAGTGGTTTACAGGGCACTGTACAGCAATAATAGAATCCCGCACCTCCCTATGCAGAGTAGAGTCAGTCCTAGGGACAGGGGCTCCCTGCCATTCCTATATGTCTTCCTTAAATTCCCCAGGTACCATTGTCTCATATAAACCATTTAAATTTTACTCTGGAACTCACCCAGGAACTTACATTCACATTTGATATTTCATTATCTCATGCAAAGTTCCGCCAGTTGTCACTAAGAGACATTCAGGGGCTCTTCCCCAGCTTCCAGTCTATGTTCCACAAAGGGCTAAGACACGAGAATCTGTCCCTCAAGCAGTCAGATTCTAAATTACACTGTCTGTGCTCAGGTAACCTCCCTGGTTCCCATTTAGCATGACCAATTACTATCACATGAAGGGCATATTTACATGCCATCTGTTTTACAATAATAATGTAGAGATATGTTCCCCATTCAGAAACAATTTCTATCTCCTTAAAACGACCTGATAAAACAGTCACTTTACATAATGCTGCTTTTAAACATATCAGTTCTCCTAAAATTTTTTACCTTAATTCATCAATTCTATCAACACTAACCCAACTATAATACCTATTAGAATGTAATCATTTAGATTTCACAATTTGTGGAAATGCCACATCACACATGAGTGTCCTTGGTACCAACCCTCTAATCCAGTGTTTCCCAACGTGGGGCCCATGCCCCACAGGGGGGCAATTCAATAGTTAAGGGGGGCAATTTGAAAATGGACTTGACACGACTTTAACTCTTTCGCCCCAGGCCATTTAAATGCAATGCTAGATATCGGTGCCAAATTTAACAAAAAATGCAATTCTTAAATAATTGCGGTAAATAATTATTAAGTATAATTTTGTTTGACGAGACCAAAATATCAACTGGGTGATTGGCGTCGTCAAGTAAACTTCATCCTGGGTTCACCGTGGAGCATGCCGTCTGCCGCGGGGAACCCCAGACGTTTTAAAAACTCGCTAAACAACGCAGTTATTCTCACCTAATTGGCCCATCGCAACTTCTGTAGTGTTTCACATCATTCAGTTGGTGTTAATTTGAAATAAGTGTCAGTCAAAACTGTTGTAAAAGCTCGTTGATTTAATAAATATACATATATATATTGTATAGATATAATTGGTAAGTATTTGATTTTATTTTTATCAATATTAAACTCTTTATTAAGTACTTCTTGCATCGGGACTAGAAAGCACTAATATTTTATAAATATTATTGGGGCTATAATAGTGCATGCATGACAATTTTAATTTTAGAAGCATAACTTTCCAGAAAATTTTGTCAAGTGGAAAAAATATAGATACCTTTTGATTTGCGGTGGTAGTGTAGTAAATGTGTTATATACATTTAAATAAATATGAATTTTTAGTATACGTTTACTCTATGTCACATTGAATATATTTTAACACATATTTTAATATTAGTTTTTAATTGATCTTATTTTTATTTCTTATAGCCCATAGTAAAATGAGTGGTGCAAGCAAGAAAAAAACTCGTCAATATTCGGAGGAATATTTAAAATTTGGGTTCATAACTGCTGTTCACGATGAGCGGATTCCTTTTTGTCTTTTATGCCAGCAATGCTTGACCAACGAATCAATGAAATGAGGCTATCTTGAGGCGCATTTGAAGGCGAAACATAGTGCTCATATTAATTCAGATTTGAGTTACTTTAAAACTTTAAAGAAAAATTTTGAAAAAAGAACAACATTAAAGTCTCTATTTACTGCTCATACTTCAACTAATAATCGTGTTCTTGAGGCTAGTTATCAAATTTCTTTATTCATTGCTAAAACTGGAGAAAATCACACTATAGGAGAGAATTTAATAAAACCATCAATATCAGCATTTCTTAAAACGGTTCTTGAAAAAGATGACAAAGATGTAAAAGCTATGCCACTCAGTGACAATACTGTTAGCAGAAGAATAGACGAAATGAGTGAGGATATTAAAAAATGACTTACTAAAAAGCTGAAAACCAGAAAATTCTCCATGCAAATGGATGAATCAACTTTGAGAGACAGTGAGGCAGTATTGATAACTTACGTAAGATATATTGATAAAGGACATTTTGCTGAAGAAATGTTGTTCTGTAAAAGATTAGAAAGCACCACTACCTCCAAAGATATATATATAATAAGCTAAAAAACTACTTAGATGTCAATGATATACCAATGAAAAATATAACATCTTGTGCTGCAGATGGTGCTCCCAATATGATGGGCAAGAAAAATGGCTGCTTAAAATTGATGAAAGATGCGAATCCAGAAATGATTCTTGTGCATTGTGTTATTCATAGGAAAACTTGGTAGCTAAAAACATCTCGCCTGTTCTGAATGAAGTATTACATACAGTAATAAAGTGTGTTAATGCTATTAAAGCTAGTGCCAAATGTGAGCATCTTTTCAAGCTATTTTGTGAAGAACAAAATGAAGACCATGTGAGACTTTTACTTCATACTGAAGTAAGATGGCTATCTAAAGGAAACTGTTTGAAAAGATTTATGGAACTGTTTGATACTCTTAGTGATTTTTTAAGTGACAAACCTGAAATGAAGTATCTGTTAACAATAGATGGTAAAGCATTTGTGAGTTATTTAGCCGATATCTTTGAAAAACTAAATATATTAAATAAGCAACTTCAAGGAACAAATAAAACTCTTGTCGATGCAAAAGCAAAGATATTTGGTTTCATTACCAATATTGAGTTATGTCAGAAACATATTAACAACAAAAACTTTAAACAGTTTCATTGGCTCCAAAAATGTGAAGTAACTGATACCGCTTTACTTGTTATTGTCAATCATTTGAATATTCTATCGGCTGATTTAAAAGAAAGATTTTCTGATTTAAAACAAATTGATTTCCCAACATGGATGATGCAGCCAATGTTAGTGGATTTGTCTGATATATCAAATATGCAGTATCAAGAAGAACTTGCAGAATTGCAAAATGATGAGTCAGATAAAGCTTTATTTAATATCAAAGGAGCAATGGCATGGCTTTGTGAGGAAACAGAAATCAAATACCCAAATTCAACCAAATGTGCAAGAAAACTATTGCTACCATTTCCATCTTCATTTTTAGCTGAATGTGGATTTAGTGCTGTAAATGATTTACTGGTAAAAAAAAAGAAATCGGCTGGATATAACACAACGTGGAGACTTGAGACTAAAGCTAACCAAATTGGAATCTAATATAAAATCTCTGTGCAGCAAGCATCAAGCGCAAGGATCACACTAAATTAAAATAATAAATTAATATAGAAAAATCTGTATTAAAATTATTTGAAATTTAAATTTCTGTTTTTCATTATATGTTTTGAAATTTTACTTACTGTGTTTTGTTAATTTCATAGTGATTTCTTCCTAGAACCTATCATTTATGTTTATTAAGTGAACAAATCAATTTTTTAATGTTAAAAATTATGTATGTTACATAGGGGGGGACATAAAAATTTTAGAAAGGTTAAGGTGGGGCATGGCACAAAAAAGGTTGGGAAACACTGCCCTTGATTGGGTCTATTGACAAGCAGCCCCTAAGGTCAAGAAAAAAAAAAGACACCGTTTTCACATTCAACATTAGGGAAAATCCTAAAATCAAATATACATTACTTATAAATAGCAGTCCATCCCTGGCTTCCAACACAAATCCCTTAGGGAAAAGTAAACGTGAAAGTGAAAAGGCAGTGATGATTGACTGGGATCTCAGATGGTAACTATCCCAGTCCATGGTGCTGGCTTCCACTTAATCTTCTCAGGTGCCAAAAGCAATGGTGCCATCAGCTATACATGGCTTCACAATGTCAGCTACCTGGTCTATTCAGGCTGAGACAAAAGTATTTGCTTTCTGATAAATTCTTTAAAACAAGAGAAATGCAATGTTCTATTAACATTACTTAATTCACTTATTCATTACTTTGCAAAAAGAAAATAGCAAAAATAATAACAATTAGTACCAAAATGATTTCACCAGTGGCAGAGACATCAGGTTCACTACTGTGCTGAGCTAGATGCTGGCAAAAAAACTAGTCTAGCAATTGATTAACCCTCAGTTCATTCCTGTTCACATAGGGTGAGATTACACACATGCAGGATTCAGGGGGCTACTTTTCCCATCCAGTAATATGGCTAACTCACTGTTAATTCCATTCTGTCAAATAGAATGGAAAAATCTCCTGTCCAATAAGGCCCTTAGAAAAAGGGGCATAGAAGTTAAAAATCAATTACAGTTTCTTGCTTCAGTATTACCTGTTTATACTCCATGTGGTCCAATGCCTGCTACTGTGACCAATGTATCAGTAGACTCAAGTTAAACATTGAGGTGACATGATGGAGAAACTATACCAGTATCACCCCCAACAGCCATCTTCCCCAGATGCACTAGAGAAACAGAACTACATCAGAAATTACTCCTTTACCCCACCCATGTTCCTGTTGAGTGTGAGCACACACTCCTGAAAGCATGTAAGCCAGCCCTTCAAGATGTTCTCTCTCCCATTTTAGACAACCAATGTTTTCATTTCCTAATCCAATTCTTTATCACACTAGGCCTGAGAGCAGGTCTCTGTGCTCATCGTCAGACATATAGGCGGTGCTGTGTGAACCTTGGTCTGAATAAATGATGCTCAGCCATTCACAATGATGCATATCTTCTATTTAAATCTTGGATAAGTCTTGCCATCTGCCAAGGGTTAGTGAAGCCCAGGTCAAATCTCGACAGGGTCCAATACCATCAAGTTCAATTTTTTCGCTGCCCAGAGATATGAGCATCAGTCTCACCTGCCTGCAATGTTCAGGGTCTTCCCACCAGGGCATCAGCCACACAACCATCTGCAGTCTCTGTCTCTTCTGATAGCAGACAGAAGACATCTTTATTTTTAATTAAGGGTGCCTTTTTTATTTTATTTATTCATTTTAGAGAGGAAAGAGAGAGGGAGAGAGAGAGACAGAGAGAGAGAGAGGAGAGAGAGACAGGGGGGAGGAGCTGGAAGCATCAACTTCCATATGTGCCTTGACCAGGCAAGCCCAGAATTTCAAACCGGCTGACCTCAGCATTTCCAGGTTGACACTTTATCCACTGCGCCACCACAGGTCGACAGAAGACTTCTTATTGAAAATTTGTGCCTCTGATGATGCAAGAGGACTCTCTTCAGTCAGCTCATCAGTGCACTGAGGCAGTGTTCCCAGAGCCACTTGTCTCACAGACCAAGATGAATACTTCATGCAGCACACTGGGATACCAGCTTGTAAATTACAACAACCTTTCTAAACTGGAGTAAAGTTATCACGGGTATCAACATGTCCTACTGCATCAATATAACAGGACCCCCAGTGCACATTGCGTTAGTAGGACAGATTTCCATAAACCATGTAGTGTATGAAGCACATAGTCTGGGCACTGTTCACAGTCCTTCAGTCCATATATGCCAAACACAGGGGCTTTTTTCACTGTTAAATTGTTCCAACACTGTTACAGTAACAGTCTGAAATTCAGCTCCAATGAGCTGATCATTTCTTTTTTATTCAACCCAAGTCTTCCTTTATACTGGTCTTTCTGCACCAGCTGCCCAAATATGATGCTGTCCATTCAATTGCGAGCTGCCATCCACAAATGAAACAATTCTTTGTTGTTCAGCTCAGAGTGCTTCACAGGGCACTGTCCAATGACAGTAGAATCCAGTAATTCCTTATGTAGTTTCCAAGTCACTCCTGGCAGAAGAGGCTCCCTGCCACTTTTACAGGACTTCCTTGCAGTCCCCAGGCACCACAGTATCACATAAACAATTTCCATTTTGTCATGAGAATCTTCTGGGCATTGCTATCCCTATTAGACATTTCAGTTCTCTCATACAAAGACAAAGTTGTCGGTACTGAGAGGCATTCAGAGGCTCTTGTCATAGTCACAAGACTATTCCTCACAAAAGACTTTTGTCACTGAGAATCTGTCCACACCAGCACTCAGCCTCTATATGGCACTGTGTGCATTCAGGCAATCTGACTGGTTCCCTTTTAATATGACCAATGACTATCGCTTGATGGGCGGATTTACATGCATTCTTGTTTTACTAACTAATGCACAGACATGTGCCCCATTTAGATACAGTTTCTATCCCCTTAATTCAATCAGGTAAAGCAGATGCAATCATTTCACACATTGATTGTTTCAAACATACCAATTTTTCTACAACCCTTTACATAAATTCCATCAACTCATATTTTCCCTTACTAACCAGAAGTTAACCTCTGTCAGAATTAATGGTTTAGCTTTTACTGTTCATGGGAATCCTACATCATGCATCAAGTGTCCTCTGTGCTAACCCCCTAATTTCTTGAATAGTTCCATTGACAAGCAGCCACTAACCTTTGGGAATTGCCTCAGGTCACTTCAAGGTCACAAGAAAGCATTTTTCACACTCAAAAACTGGGAAAATCCTAAGACCAAATACTATTTCTTATACTCACAATCCACCCCATGGCTTCCATCGCAGACCCCACTCAGGTGTGCAGGCTTCCTTTTCACCTTCTCAGGTGAGAAAAGCAACAATGTCATCAGTCCTACCTGGCTTCCCCCTGTCGGGTACCTGGTATATTCAGGCTAATAGATTTTATTTTTCTGCTCTAAATCACTTTGAAATGTTAATGAAACATTGTATTTCTCTCATTGAATAACCCATGTGTTCATTCCTTTTATATATATATATATTTTTTTTTAAAGGAAAGGAGTAACTATTTATACACAAGTCATTTACCCTTTGGAAGGAACATCAGGTTCACTACCTGCTGAGCTAGATGCTGGCAGCAATACTAGAGCAGCAAGTAACTCCCCCTCAGTTCACTTCTGCTCACAAATGGTGAGATTACACATGTGCAGGATTCAGGAGCTACCTTTCCCACCCAGCAATATGACTAACTCACTGTTAGTCCCATTTTGTCAAACAGGATGAAAGAACCTCCCATCCAATCAGGCCCCCAGGAAAAGTGGCATAGAAGTTAAAACCAGTTACAGTCTCTTGCTTCAGTTGGACCCGTTTATACTCCACGTGGTCACATTCCTGCTACTGTGACCAATGCATCAGCAGACTAAAGTAAAATGTTGAGGGGACATGATGGAGAAACTATACCAGTATCATCCCCACCAGCCATCTTCCTCAGATGCACCAGAGAAACAGAACTACATCAGGGACCACTCCTTTACTCCACCCATGTTCCTGTTGAGTGTGAGCACACACTCCTGAAAACATGTAAGCCAGCCCTTCAAGATGTTCTCTCTCTCACTTAGACTACCAATGTTTTCATTTCCAACTCCAAATCTTTATCACACTAGGCCTGACAGCAAGTCTCTGTGCTCATTGTAAGACAAATAGGGGGTGCCGTGTGAAAATGGTCTGAATAAATGATGCTTAGCCATTCACAATGGTGTGTACCTTCTAGTTAAACTTTGATAAGCCTTTGAAAATTGCCATATACCAAAAGTCAGCCAAGCACAGGCCAAGTCTTGACAGTGTCCAGTCCTATCAAATTCTAATTCTTGGCTACCCAGGGCTATGAGTATCACCGACACCAGCCGGAATGTTCAAGGTCATCCCACAAGGGCATCGGCCACATGCCCATCTGCAGTCTCTGCTCTTGTGCTGACAGACAGACTTCTTATTGAAAATTTGTGCCTCTGATGATGTGAGTAAACTCACTTCAGTCAGCCCATTAATGTACTGTGGCCATGTCCACACAGCCACTTGTCTCACACTCAGGTGGACACTTCATAGAGCTCACTGGGGTACAAGCTTGTCAACTCCAATATCTTTCAAACCTGCAGTAAGGTTCACATGGGCATCAACAGGTCCTACTTCTTCAGTAGGGTCAGACCCCAAGTGCACATTCCTTTAGTAGGGCAGCTTTCCATGTACCATGTGGTGTAAGGAACACATTTCAGGCACTGTCCACTGTCCTTCAGTCCATATATGCCAAACACAGGGGCTTCTTTCACTGTTCAATTGTTCCATCACTGTTACAACAACAGTCTGAAATTCAGCTCCAATGAGCTGAGAGTTTATTAATTTATTCAATCTGAGACTTTCTATCTATTGGTCTTTCTACACCAGCTGCCCAAACACGATGTTGTCCATTCACTTGGGAGTTGCCATCTACAAAGCGACACAGCCCTTTTTTGGTCAGCAGAGAGTGGTTCACAGGGCACCGTCCAATGACAGTAGAATCCAGCAACTTTTTACGCAGTTCCCAAGTCACTCCTGGCAGAAGAGGTTCGCTGCCACCCCTATATGACTTCTTTGCTATTCCCAGCATTGTGGTCTCCCATAAACAATTTCCACTTTATATTGAAAATCTTCTGGGCATTCACGATCCAATTACAAATTTCAGTTCCATCATACAAAGACAAAGTCATCGGCATTGAGGTGCACTCAGAGACTCTTGTCATAGTCCCAAGTCTCTTCCTCACAAAGAACTAAGGCATGGAGAATCTGTCCACACCAGCACTCAGCTTCTATATGGTACTGTGTGTGCTCAGGCCATTCGACTGGTTCTTTTTTAGTATGAATAGTGACTATCACTTGAAGGACGTATCTACTGTGACCAATGCATAAGTTGACTGATAAGTAGATTATTATTTTTTTTTTGTTCAACTTGAGTCTTTCTTTATACTGGTCTTCCTACACCAGCTGCCCAAACATGATGTTATCCATTCACTTGGGAGCTGCCATCTACAAGTGAAGCAAATCTTTGTTGTCCAACTCAGAGTGGCTCACCAGGCACTGTCCAATGACAGTAGAATGCAGTCACTCCTTACGCAGTGTCTGTGTCACTTCTGGCAGAAGAAGCTCACTGCACTCCTATATGACTTTCTTCCAGTCCACAGGCACTACAGTCTCACATAAATTATTGCCATTTTATCATGAAAATCTTCTGGGTACTGCTATCCCTATTAGACATTCAATTCCATCATACAAAGGCACAGTCGTCTGCTCTGAGAAGCACTTAGAGGCTCTTCTCATAGTCCCAAGTCTATTCCTCACAATGTATTAACTAAGGCATGGAGAATGTGTCCACACCAGCACTCAGCCTCTATATGGCACTGTGTATGCTCAGGCAATCTGACTGGTTCTCTTTTAGTATGACCAAATGCTATCACTTGATGGGCGGATTTTCATGTGTTCTTGTTTTAGTAAATAATGTACAGACATGTGCCCCATTTAGAATCAGTTTCTACACACTTAAATCAATTAGGTAAAACACATGCAACCATTTCACATAATGACTGTTTCAAATATAACAATTTTTCTATATCCTTTTACATGAATTCCATCAACTCTTATATTCCCTGACTATAACCTCTGTCAGATTTTAACAGCTGAGGTTTCATCGTTCATGGGAATCCTATGTCATGCATCAATTGTCCTCTGTGCTAACCCTCTAATTCCTTGAATAGTTCCATTGGCAAGCAGTCATCAACTTTTTGGATGTCCCTCAGGTCACTTCAAGGTCACAATAAAGCATTTTTAACACTCAAAACCTGGGAAAATCCTAAGACCAAATACTAATTCTTATGCTCACAATCCACCCCATGGCTTCCAACACAGACCCCACTTAGGTGTGCAGGCTTCCTTTTCACCTTCTCAGGTGAGAAAAGTAATGATGTCATCAGTCCTACCTGGCTTCCCCCTGTCGGGTACCTGGTATATTCAGGATAATAGATTTTATTTTTCTTCTGCTCTAAATCACTTTGAAATGTTAATGAAACATTGTATTTCTCTCATTGAATAACCCATGTGTTCATTTCCTTTTATATATATATATTTAAAGGAAAGGAGTAACTATTTATACACAAGTCATTTACCCTTTGTAAGGAACATCAGGTTCACTACCTGCTGAGCTAGATGCTGGCAGCAATACTAGAGCAGCAAGTAACTCCCCCTCAGTTCACTTCTGCTTACAAATGGTGAAATTACACATGTGCAGGATTCAGGAGCTACCTTTCCCACCCAGCAATATGACTAACTCACTGTTAGTCCCATTTTGTCAAACAAGATGAAAGAACCTCCCATCCAATCAGGCCCCCAGGAAAAGTGGCATAGAAGTTAAAACCAGTTACAATCTCTTGCTTCAGTTGGACCCGTTTATACTCCACGTGGTCACATTCCTGCTACTGTGACCAATGCATCAGCAGATTAAAGTAAAAAGTTGAGGGGACATGATGGAGAAATTATACCAGTATCATCCCCACCAGCCATCTTCCTCAGATGCACCAGAGAAACAGAACTACATCAGGGACCACTCCTTTACCCCACCCATGTTCCTGTTGAGTGTGAGCACACACTCCTGAAAACATGTAAGCCAGCCCTTCAAGATGTTCTCTCTCTCACTTAGACTACCAATGTTTTCATTTCCAAGTCCAAATCTTTATCACACTAGGCCTGACAGCAAGTCTCTGTGCTCATTGTAAGACAAATGGGGGGTGCCGTGTGAAAATGGTCTGAATAAATGATGCTTAGCCATTCACAATGGTGTGTACCTTCTAGTTAAACTTTGATAAGCCTTTGAAAATTGCCATATACCAAAAGTCAGCCAAGCACAGGCCAAGTCTTGACAGTGTCCAGTCCTATCAAATTCTAATTCTTGGCTACCCAGGGCTATGGGTATTATTGTCACCAGCCGGAATGTTCAAGGTCATCCCACAAGGGCATCAGCCACACGCCCATCTGCAGTCTCTGCTCTTGTGCTGACAGACAGACTTCTTATTGAAAATTTGTGCCTCTGATGATGTGAGTAAACTCACATCAGTCAGCCTATTAATGTACCTTGACCATGTCCACACAGCCACTTGTCTCACACTCAGGTTGACACT
Organism: Saccopteryx leptura; assembly: GCF_036850995.1. NCBI lineage: Eukaryota > Metazoa > Chordata > Mammalia > Chiroptera > Emballonuridae > Saccopteryx > Saccopteryx leptura. Next base: position 292,004 of record NW_027095707.1, on the reverse strand, counting down.
TCATAGAGCTCACTGGGGTACAAGCTTGTCAACTCCAATATCTTTCAAACCTGCAGTAAGGTTCACATGGACATCAACAAGTCCTACTTCTTCAGTAGGGTCAGACCCCAAGTGCACATCTGTTAGTGTTACATCCTAGGAGACAGGCCACAGCAGACACAAAGTAAATTTTATACGTTTTATTGCAGACCTGCACAGGGACTGCAGGCAACCCATGCAAGGGAGCACTGCAGCCCCCCAAACCTGCGCAGGGATGCAGGTAACCCACACAGGGGAACACTGCAGCCCCCCAAACCTGCACAGGGACTGCAGGCAACCCACGCCTCCGAAGAGACTGGAGCACTGCAGCCCCCCAAACCTGCGCAGGGACTGCAGGCAACCCACGCCTCCGAAGAGACTAGAGCACTGCAGCCCCACAAACCTGCACAGGGACTGCAGGTAACCCACACAGGGGAACACTGCAGCCCCCCAAACCTGCGCAGGGACTGCAGGCAACCCACACCTCCGAAGAGACTGGAGCACTGCAGCCACGAGCTTCTAAAATGGCTCCTTTTTATAGGGTGGTTATCTAGGATGAGCAAGCATCATACAGAAGCTGATGTGGCTGTTAGTCATTGGCTAGGGAGGTCGTGCGCAGTTACAGGGGGGGTAATACTCAGTGGAGAATTTCAAACATAAACTTCTGATAAGGGTCTCTGACTCAATGCAGGATGTTGCTGAACTCTTTGTTCTCAGTGTCACAGGGACCTTGTACACTCTTGGCAGCCCCAGCATGTCAGTACTCCTTGAATCTAACATTCCCCCATCTCTTTTGGACATAAATCAAATCCTTGATTCTTCATCAGTGGGGAGAATGGTATAAGGCTGGGGCTCATGAGAATTTTCTACTTTAGCTGTAGCTATAAGCTAATTAGGTCAGGGGTCCTCCCTAGTATGTGCTGGCACGCTGATAGTGTGCCCTTAGTACTGCAAGCTTTACGGACTAATTTCTTTCTGCCTTGCATTTTTCTTCTCTGTACTAACTTCTTACAACTTGCACAAACCTTCTGCAACTTACACAAACCTTCTGCAACTTACACAAACCTTCTGCAACTTACATAAATCTTCAACTTTTATGCACTTTCTTATCCAGAAATAACTGGCCTTCATAACAACTTACTTTTTCCTTTCCTTTTCAAAAGTACCTCTACACCTTATACCTTCTATTACCAAAACCACACAATTCCTTTCTAGTCAAAATTCTTGATTTTTAAAAACCTTAACCTTCAGCAAAGACGAAGTTAGTACTAAGTAATCCTCTTTTAAAGATTGCTTTTGGAGGTGTCCTTTTCATAAGCAGCCTATTGGACACATGACCAATATTCACAGATTATTCTATAGTGGTAGCTATGAGCACATATATAACTTTCATTTACCTTGTAGCTTCTCTCTCAGCCAAGGGACTTACACCCCCTTTCTGTATGACTCATAGCAGTACATGCATCAAACCTTAAGATGACTTACTTGGCTTTCATTTACCTTAGTTTCCCTCACTCCCCAAAGTCTCCATACGTGGACCAGTTAACTTCTGGTTTGTGGCTGAAGCAGGGCATGCTGTCCTTCTCAGGGTCAGCTTACAAGGGTTGGTGGGGTCAGTCTTCGCTGTCCACAAAGGTGTCTCTGCTGGGACTGCAAGCTTCAGCCGGCTGCGGTGGACCCAGGCGGGTATGCCTTCTACCTTGGCAGTAGTGGGAGTTGTCAGGATCATGGTGTCTGGACCCGTCTAGGTGGGAGTCAGTCCTTGGGTGGTGTACTGCTAGAAGTGCCTCTTGGACAGTCTTTGAACAGTTTTCTGAGTAACCTATAAAACCTGTAAGTACAAACAATCTCGAGACTCCAAATGTTTCAAATCAGCCAAATTCTGTTTTAAATGGCAACTGCCGGAGGCTGGCCAGCTACCAATGTCTGCTGCAGCCCACTCCGTGAGGAGGGGTCTTACACGGTCTATCTCACTGGAGCCTCCATCTGTTACATCCCGGCGAGATAGGCCACAGCAGACACAAAGTAAGTTTTATAAGTTTTATTGCAGACCTGCATAGGGACTGCAGGCAACCCACGCCTCCAAAGAGACTGGAGCACTGCAGCCAACCAAACCTGCACAGCCAACAAACTGCACAGGGACTGCAGCCCCCCAAACCTGAACAGGGACTGCAGCTAACCCACACAGGGGAACACTGCAGCCCCCCAAACCTGCGCAGGGACTGCAGCTAACCCACACGGGGGCACACTGCAGCCCTGAACTTCTAAAATGGCTCCTTTTTATAGGGTGGTTATCTAGGATGAGCAAGCATCATACAGAAGCTGATGTGGCTGTTAGTCATTGGCTAGGGAGGTCGTGCGCAGTTACAGGGGGGGTATTACTCAGTGGAGAATTTCAAACATAAACTTCTGATAAGGGTCTCTGACTCAATGCAGGATGTTGCTGAACTCTTTGTTCTCAGTGTCACAGGGACATTGTACACTCTTGGCAGCCCCAGCATGTCAGTACTCCTTGAATCTAACATTAGTAGGGCAGCTTTCCGTGTACCATGTGGCGTAAGGAACACATTTCAGGGCACTGTCCACTGTCCTTCAGTCCATATATGCCAAACACAGGGGCTTCTTTCACTGTTCAACTGTTCCATCACTGTTACAATAACAGTCTGAAATTCAGCTCCAATGAGCTGAGAGTTTATTAATTTATTCAATCTGAGACTTTCTATCTATTGGTCTTTCTACACCAGCTGACCAAACACGATGTTGTCCATTCACTTGGGAGCTGTCATCTACAAAGTGACACAGCCCTTTGTTGGTCATCAGAGAGTGGTTCACAGGGCACCATCCAATGACAGTAGAATCCAGCAACTTTTTACACAGTTCCCAAGTCACTCCTGGCAGAAGAGGTTCACTGCCACCCTTATATGACTTCTTTGCTATTCCCAGCATTGTGGTCTCCCATAAATAATTTCCACTTTATATTGAAAATCTTCTGGGCATTCACATTCCAATTAAAATTTTCAGTTCCATCATACAAAGACAAAGTCATGGGCATTGAGGTGCTCTCAGAGACTCTTGTCATAGTCCCCAGTCTATTCCTCACAAAGAACTAAGGCATGGAGAATCTGTCCACACCAGCACTCAGCTTCTATATGGTACTGTGTGTGCTCAGGCCATTTGACTGGTTCTTTTTTAGTATGAATAGTGACTATCACTTGATGGACGTATCTACTGTGACCAATGCATAAGTTGACTGATAAATAAATTATTTTCTTTAATTCAACTCGAGTCTTTCTTTATACTGGTCTTCCTACACCAGCTGCCCAAACATGATGTTATCCATTCACTTGGGAGCTGCCATCTACAAGTGAAGCAAATCTTTGTTGTCCAACTCAGAGTGGCTCACCAGGCACTGTCCAATGACAATAGAATGCAGTCACTCCTTACGCAGTGTCTGTTTCACTTCTGGCAGAAGAGGCTCACTACATTCCTATATTACTTTCTTCCAGTCCACAGGCACATGGTCCCACATAAATTATTGCCATTTTATCATGAAATCTTCTGGGTACTGCTATTCCTATTAGACATTCAATTTCATCATACAAAGACACAGTCATCTGCACTGAGAAGCACTTAGAGGCTCTTCTCATAGTCCCAAGTCTATCCTCACAATGTATTAATTAAGGCATGGAGAATGTGTCCACACCAGCACTCAGCCACTATATGGCACTGTGTGCGCTCAGGCAATCTGACTGGTTCTCTTTTATTATGACCAAATGCTATCACTTGATGGGCGGATTTACATGTGTTCTTGTTTTAGTACATAATGTACAGACATGTGCCCCATTTAGAATCAGTTTCTACACACTTAAATCAATCAGGTAAAACACATGCAACCATTTCACATAATAATTGTTTCAAATATAACAATTTTTCTATATCCTTTTACATGAATTCTATCAACTATTAATTTCCCTGACTATAACTTTGTCAGATTTTAACAGCTGAGGTTTCATCATTCATGGGAATCCTATGTCATGCATCAAGTGTCCTCTGTGCTAACCCTCTAATTCCTTGAATAGTTCCATTGGCAAGCAGTCATCAACTTTTTGGATGTCCCTCAGATCACTTCAAGGTCACAAGAAAGCATTTTTCACATTCAACAACTGGGAAACTCCTAAGACCAAATACTATTTCTTATACTCACAATCTACCCCATGACTTCCAATATAGACCCCTTAGGGAATATCTGTCATAAAAATGAAGAGGTACTGACACACGATTAAGATCCCAGATAGTAACTATCACAGTCCTCCTTCCAGGACAAGGCCACTCAGGTGTGCAGGCTTCCTTTTCACCTTCTCAGGTGAGAAAAGTAACGATGCCATCAGTTCCTGTTGAGTGTGAGCACACACTCCTGAAAGCATGTAAGCCAGCCCTTCAAGCCTACCTAGCTTCCCCCTGTCGGGTACCTGGTTTATTCAGGCTAAGGGACAATTTTATTCTTTTGCTCTGAATTTCTTTGAAATATTAATGAAACATTGCATTTCTCTCATTGATTAACCCATGTGTTCATTCCTTTATTTATCCATATTTTTTAAAAAGGGAACATTGTAACTATTTATATACAAGTCATTTACCCTTTGGAAAGAACAGTAGGTTCACCACTGTGCTGAGCTAGGTGCTGGCAGCAATACTGGAGCAGCAAGTGACTCCCCCTCAGTTCTTTTCTGCTCACATAGGGTGAGATTACACACATGCAGGACTCAGGGGCTACCTTTCCCACCCAGCAGCATGAATAACTCACTGTTAGTCCCATTCTGTCAAACAGGATGAAAGAACATTCCATCCAATCAAGCCCTTAGGAAAAGTGGCATAGAAGTTAAGAACCAGTTACTTTCTTGCTTCAGTTGGACCCATTTATACTTCCCGTAGTCACATTCCTTCTACTGTGATCAATGCATCAGCAGACTAAAGGAAAAAGTTGAGGTGACATGATGGAGAAACTACTATACCAGTATCATCCCCACCAGCCATCTTCCTCAGATTGAGTTCAATTTTAAATAATACATAATATAAAAAAATCATAGCACCAGAGAAACAGAACTGTATCAGGGACCACTCCTTTACCCCACCCATGTTCCTGTTGAGTGTGAGCACACAATCCTGAAAGCATGTAAGCCAGCCCTTCAAGCCATTATTCCCATACTCCTCATTTTAGACAACCAATGTTTCCATTGCCCACTACAATTCTTTATCGCACTAGGTCTGACAGCAGGTCTCCATGCTCATTGTTAGACATATAGGTGGTGGTGTGGGAACGTTGGTCTGAATAAATGATGCTCAGCCATTCACAATGGAGCATCCACTCTTTAGGTCTTTGGTAAGTCTTTGAGATTGCCATCCTACATAGAGTTAGTGAAGCCAGGCTAGCCTTGACAGGATCCATTCCTATCCACAACAATTTTTTTGGCTGCTCTGGACTATGAGCATCAGTGTCACTGGCCAGCAAGATTCAGGGTCTTCCCAGCAGGTAATCTGCCACACGCCCATCTGCAGTCTCTGCTCTTCTACTGGAGAACAAATAAAACCTTTTTATTGAAAATTTGTGCCTCTGGTGATGCTACAGGACTCTCTTCAGTCAGCTCATCAGTGCACTGAAGAAGTGTTCCCACAGCCACTTGTCTCACTGACTCAGGTGGACACTTCATGGAGCACACTGGGTTACCAGCTTGTCTGCTCCAACATCCTTTCAAACCTGCAGTAAGGTTCTCATGGCATCAACAGGTCTTACCACTTCGACGGAACCAGAACCCCTGTCATATCTATTTAGTAGGGCAGCATTCCATGCACCATGTAGCACAGGGAGCACATACTCAGGACACTGGTCACTGGCCTCTGGTCCATACATGCCACACATAGGGGCTTATTCTACTGTTCAATTGTTTCATCACTGTTACAATAAAAGTCTGAAATTCAGCCCCAATGAGCTGATCAATTATTAATTTACTCAATCTGAGCCTTTCTATCTATTGGTCTTTCTACCCCAGCTGCCCAAACACAATTTTGTTCATTCAACTAGGATCTGTCATCCACAAACAGAAACATCCTTTGTTGGTCAGCCAAGAGTGGTTCACAGGGCACTGTCCAATGTCAGAAGAATCCAGAAACTCCTAATGCAGTTTCCGAGCCACTCCTGGCAGAAGAGGCTCCCTGCCACTCTATATGCCTTCTTTCACATTCCTAGGCACCATGGTCCCACATTAGCCATTTCCATTTTATAGTGAAAATCTTCTGGGCATTCTAATCCTTATTAGACATTTCAGTTCTCTCATACAAAGATGAGGTCGGCACTAAGAGGCACTCAGAGGCTCTAGACATAGTCCCAAATATGTTCCTCACAAAGGACTTTGTCACTGAGAATCTGTCCACACCAGCACTCAGCTTCTATAGGGCACTGTGTGTGCTCAGGCAATCTGACTGGTTCTTTTTTAGAATGACCAAGGACTATCGCTTGAAGAGCAGATTTACTGTGACCAATGTATCAAGTAAACTCAAGTAAAAAATTGAGGTGACATGATGGAAAAAGTATACCACTATCATCCACACCAGCAATCTTCCCAAATGCACCAGAGAAACAAACTACATCAGGGAACACTCCTTTACCTCACCCATGTTCCTGTTGAGTGTGAGCACACACTCCTGAGAGCATGTAGCCAGTCCTCTAGCCTTTCTCTTCCCCATTTTAGACAACAAATGTTTTCATTGGCCACTCCCACTCTATCACACAGGGACTTACAACAGGTTTCTGTGCTCACCATCAGACATATATGAGGTACAGTTGTCATGTTAATGCAGCTTCTGAAACTGAATATTCTCCATTCACTTTAGGGCTATCATCCATAAACCAAACTCTTTGTGGAGAGTGGTTAAAGCACACTGTCCAATGACAATAAAATCCAGTCTCTCCTCCCACTATTGAAAGTTCATCCTAGAGAAAAGTCTCTGCCTCTGCTGTATGTCCTCCTACATTTCCCAGGACCACTCTCACATTTACACCATTTCTGTTTTCTTAATAAAAATTTCTGGGCACTCTCATCCTGTGTTGGATGTTTCACTTCTCTCTTTCAAGTCCCAGTAGTCATTACTGAGGGGCACTGATAGACTCTTGCCATAGTCCCCGTCTATGCCCCACAAAATACTGAGGCACAGAGAATCTGACCTCCCCTGCCACTTATCTACTGACAGCATGTTCTCTGCTCATTGCCAGACATTATAGGCTATAGCAAGTGTTCCTTGTTGTAAATAAATGAATCTCAGTCTTCTACTTTGGTGTAGTATCTTCGCATTCTTTTACAATTGTCTGAGCCTTTCTATCTACCACCAGGTTAGCTAAGCCCACACCAGGTTCTGAGAGGGTCCATAGCTGCAAATTCCCAATTGTGACCACCTATAACTACGAGCATCAGCCTCAGCTGCTGGCTATGTTCAGGGTCTTCCCACCAGGGAGTTTGCCACACATTTCTCTGCCATCTCTGTCTCTTCTGCTGGCAGACAGAACACTTATTGAAATGTGCCTCTAGGGACACTAGAGGACTCTCTTCAGTCAGATCATTGCTGCACTGCTGCAGTGTCCCCACCACCACTTGTTCCACTGACCAGGACAGACACTTCAAGGGAGCGCACTAAGATACCTGCTGGTCAATTCAAACCACCCTCGAGACCTGGACAGAAATTCTGATGGCATCAATCCATCCTACTTCAATGCACCTCTCAAACTTCAATAGGGCCAGATACCCTATGGGCATCCATTTAGCAGCACAGGCTTCTAAAGTATCATAGCCATATGGGCCATATAGTCAGGCCACTAGCCACTGCCCACAGGCTTCTAAAAACTCAATCTGAGGTTCTTTTACAGCTATCAGTTCTTCCATCAATGCTACAATTGCAGCATTCATTTCAAATCAAATGAGCTAACCAGTTTTACCTTCATCAATCAGCATATCTACCATCGGTTTTAATAGAGAAGTATTCTCTATTAAACAGCATTCTCCATTCACTTTGCACCTGCCATTCACATAACAAACATCTGTGTTGGTCAGTTGAGAGTGGTTGATAGGGCACTGCCCAGTGACAGTAGAATCCAGCATCTCCACACACAGCTCCAGAGTCAGTCCCAGGACTGGGGCTCCCTGCCTCTTTCCTATGTCCACACTGCATTTCCCAAACATCGAGGTACCACATAAACCATTTCCATTTTCTTACTGAACTCATTTGGACACTCCATCCCAACGAGATGTTTCAATTTTCTCATCTAAAATTTCTGTATTCATAACTGACAGGCACTCACAGACTCTTGCCATAATCCCCAGTCTATGCTCCAGCAAGGGCTAAGGCACAGAGCATCTGTCCCCATCAGCACTCAGCTTCTATATTACACTGTGCGAGCTCAATCTTACTGGTTCCCATGTAGCATAGCATATTAATATAACTTGAAAAGCAGATTTTCCTGCCTTCTGTTTACAAAACTACATAGAAGTTGTTCCCCAATCAGACACAACTTTAATCCCCTTAATACAACCAGGTAAGACAAATGTAATTACTTCACATAATGCCGGTTTCTAACACACCAATCAGCTACCAACTATTACCTTAATCCTATCAACTCTTATGTTCCCTTCTGAAGCCTCTAGTTGGACTTAACAGGTTCTGTTTTCACAATTCAAGGGAACCTGACATCCTGACTAGGAGTTTCCTCTGTTTCAGTCATATGATTCTGTTGGTAACCAGCCCCTGTTGTTAGGGACTTTCCAGAATTCTTCTCCATAACATACTGAGAGACACCATTTTTAAGGCTCGGAACACCAAGTGTTCTGGGAGCTATGAGACAGAAGTGTGTGTGAAAATCAAATATTTATAACAAATATATTTTGGTGACCTGAATAACCAAAATTGTACTTCTTATAAATCACAGTATCACACTGATAATAAAAGGAACCCCTTCCCTAAGTCACATTGCTCAGATTTGTTTGCTTAGGAGAAATTTTACCCACCAAAGTTGAACAGAAACCTGCACAAGTGTACGTAGGACACATTTCTAAGGACAGTTAAGGCCTCCTCTGAAACCTGTCTACTGAAAAGAAAAATGAGGGAGAGAAAAGAACAGATGCACAGTAAGAACAATGGACAAAGTCTTTTCAGGTCTTTGCCTGAAAAGCTGAAAAGGGACAAAAGAATAAAGAGAAGCTACTCAGAGGAGGGACAGAGCTTGGGAGAACTGCAGAGGGATAGTTGGGCCAGGTCCTCATCCCATTACCTCAACAATCTGTATTAGACCTGCTCTTCCAAGTGAAGAATTGCCAATCCCAGACAACTGGAAAGTTAGCATACTGATTTCAGGTACAGTTTGAGCACGTTCAAATCATGTGAACAGGACCAATTTTCTTTCATCTTTCTTCGTTTTTCAGCCTTGGTTTTATCTTCAAATAGGCTTTTACCTTGGGACTGCAAGAGATTGCAGAATTTCCAGCCTACATCCTTTCAAGTTTAGTTGAAAAGAGTGTTTAAATAAATGCACAAGCCAGTGTCCCAGAACTGAGTCTCATTAACTCTAATTGGCCTGACCTGGATCAGATGTCCATCTCTAATTCAACCACTTTGGCAAGGAGAATAGGATGTTTTCATTGGTCTATGCCTAGGCCCCCTGCTCCATTTTTTAAATCAAGTATGGGGCCCACTTCCTTTGAGACACATGGACTGGGAGTGGGTAGAAAGACAGTTTCCACAATGGACTATCAGAGTACATCTTTCATAACAAGGGGCAGAGATGCTAATGGAAGAAACAACTAGCACACACTCCATTTTCAAGCTAAGCTTGAGTGTGGCTTATCCTAGGTGGCCGAGCGTATGCTTTGATTCTGGATTTTCAGAATCCCTCAAGACATCAGAAGTGTTATCAATTTGGGAAACAAATTAAAACCTGGCTCCAATATATAAATATACATAAGACATAGATACAGATAACAGGGTAGCAAGTCCCGGAGGGAAAGGGGAGATAGAGGTAGGGGAGGGGCAAAGGGGGAGAAATAAGAAAGAAAAAAGACTCTGCATGGGAGTGTGGGGGGGATGATGTAGAGATTGAGAATGTTGTTATATTGAGTGGGATACTTGAAACCATGGCAGCACAATAAATTAAAAAAAAATTTTTAAGAGAGTCTGAGAAAAAGATTTTTAAAAATCACTAATATACGCATTCCTTAATATATTAAAGAAAACATATATGAATAGAAAGACATCTCATATTCATGGAATAGAAAACTTAATATTCTTAAAATGGCAATACTACCTTAAATGATCTACAGAGTTAATGTACTTTCTATAAAAATTGCATCACTTTTGTGTAAATAGAAAAATCTATCCTTAAATTCATATGGAATTTCAAGAGATCCCTGAATAGCCAAAACAATCTTGAAATTAAAAAAACAACAACAAATGTTGAAGACATACACTTGTTTTCAGAACTTACTGCAAAGCTGCAATAATTAAAACAGAGTGGGGCCCTGGCCGGTTGGCTCAGTGTAGAGCATCGGCCTGGCGTGCAGAAGTCCCGGGTTTGATTCCCGGCCAGGGCACACAGGAGAAGCGCCCATCTGCTTCTCCACCCCTCCCCCTCTCCTTCCTCCCTGTCTCTCTCTTCCCCTCTCGCAGCGGAGGCTCCACTGGAGCAGAGATGGCCCGGGCGCTGGGGATGGCTCCTCGGCCTCTGCCCCAGGTGCTAGAGTGGCTCTGGTCGCAACAGAGCAATGATGCCCTGGAGGGGCAGAGCATCACACCCTTGTGGGCAGACCGTCGCCCCCTGGTGGGCGTGCCGGGTGGATCCTAATCGGGCGCATGCGGGAGTCTGTCTGACTGTCTCTCCTCGTTTCTGGCTTCAGAAAAATACAGAAAAAAAAACCCCAAAACAAAACAGAGTGGTACTAGCATGAGAACAGATATATATAGATGGAATCAAGTACAGAACCCAAACATAGACATATATATTGGCAACTGATTTATCAAGGGTGCAAAGACGCTTATTAGTGAATCAAGTGGTTTTTTTAAATATGCTGAGAAAACTGAATATCCACATGTAAAAAGATAAAATTAGACCTTTACCATATATCACATACAAAAATTAACTCAAAATAGATAAACGAGAATGTTAGAACTAAAACTAAAATACTTTTAGAAGAAATCAGAGAAAAATATTTCTGACATTCGTCAATGTTTTGAATACAACACTAAAGTACATGTAACAAAAACTGGATATTGAAAAAATATTTGAGATAACTTTCAAAATGTGGTAAATGGGACACAATTTTATCCTCTAAATGTGCTACTAGTAAATGATACTCTCCGATACTCTCTGAATGTGCTACTAGCAAGTTGCAGATAAGTGTAGTGTATTTTTAGGTTTGGTATTTTTTTGTCCTTACACAGAACAGGAGCTTGTTTATGGCAATAATACTGCATTAAATAACATTTCTATTAAAGTGACAGTTCTAGTAAAAATACAAAAAACAAAAAAACCTGACTCCAATTTATATTCATATATAATCTTCTAAATCATTATTGTAGAAAAAAATTCCAAGTAATTAACCTCACTAATCCTGAGTTTCTCATTTATAATATAATAAGATCATCCTCATTGAATTCTTAGGAGGACTTGGACAATATATGTAAATTGCTCAGCTCAATAACCAACTACTGAACCCCAAACAAAGATAGTTGTGAGGACAACAAAAATTGTAATGGTAAGAGCAACGTTTAGAGCTGCATTACTGCCCATGGAGCTCAGTTGTTAACCTGCTTTCCTATTTCACAATGCTTAGCACTCTTAATGAGGCAGGGGTAGCCTAAAGATAGTGCAGCAGTCAACCCAATCCATGGGTTCTACCTTGCTTTGATCTACAATCTCCTTTATATGGGGCCGAGTTTAATTCCAATCACCTTACCCTTTCCATAACATATCTTATAGATGTTAAATAAAGCAAAGAAAACATATCTGCCACACAATTCAAGATTTCAACTACTGTAGTTCTACCTTGTTAAGTCCTAACTTCAATACTGTAAAAGGAAAAATGACAAAGCCAGCTAGGAATTGGGCCAAACACCAAAAAGCCTTGTTTATTTAAAATGAGCGCATTTGCCTCTGATGCACAAGTTCTGCATTTACAATTCTGGTATCCTCTACAAAATCCGTTTTCCTGGACAACAGACACATTCAGTTTATTGCCACCTCTTGGTGAGGCCTAATGAAGCTGGTCCATCGATACTGATAGGCAGATTCTCTCATGGTCTCCCAGCACCTTCACGTGGTCCAGGAAAACAGAGCCTCCTCCTTTAATACGGAAAGTGCTCATTTCTGTTTCTCATTAGAACATGCTGCCTGAGCTCCAGGCTCACAGTGACCCTGGGAAAGACTTGCTCAGACCATCAGACAGAAGGCAGTATTGCTCTACACATTTAATCTCTCTGTATTTCTGATGCTTCCTCTATGTTCTTTCTTTGCTCTTCAGTATCACCCACAATCACCAGAAGGCCTCCTGGCAGTGCCCATGACTGGGCTTGTCTTCAGCCAATTTTATTCTAACTCAGTTGGTTATGGTCACTCCTATCCACCTTCAAGCATCCTTTTACATCAGAGGAGAAACTCAGTTCTATCATTTCAGTCATAATCTGAAATATTTCTTTTTAAAAGATTATCTAAAAAAATCAAACATGGATTTTAAATTATACACACATATATTTTCATTTCAAGTTCTTTGAAAAACAATTTCTGCAAAATCTTTACAGTATTTACCTCTGAGTATAAAAAAAACCTTTCAATGATATTTAGTTTCATATTTATGGTTTTCTAGATTTTTTTTGAAGTCTTTACATGAGAATGTAACATTTCATAATAAAAATGTACTTTCACTTTAAAAAGTCAGTTCTATTTTAACATGACATATGCCTCAAAGGTCTTTCTAGCAGTTCCTAAACTTGGTTTGTGTGTCAGACTTAGCACAGGAGCCCTTTAAAAATGCAGATGGTGCCCTGGTGGGAGAGCTCAGTTGGTTGGGGGCTTGTCCTGAAGCTCAGAGGTTGCTGGTTTGATCCCTGGTCAGGGCACATACAGGAACAGATCAATGTTTCTGTCTCTCTCACTCTTCCTCTCTCGCTAAAATAAACATTTAAGAATTTAAAATAAAAATGTAAAAAAAAAAAAAAGGCCTGATCTGTGGTGGCGCAGTGGGATAAAGCATCAACCTGGAACACTGAGGTTGCCGGTTTGAAAACCTGGGCTTGCCTGGTCAAGGCACATATGGGAGTTGATGCTTCCTGCTCCTCCCCCTTCTTTCTCTCTCTCTCTCTCTCAAAAAAAAAATGTATATGGCATCCTGGGTTTCACCTCTGACCTAATGCATTAGCATCACCAGAGCTGCACCTAGGAATCTGAATTTTTTAAAGCTTCCCACGTGGCTCTGCTGGAGCTGAGTGGCATTGCCCTTGGACTAGCATTCAGGAGCCGGTGACTTAGAAAGCACGTGGAGGCTTAGACCCCCACCCCCCAGTGTGGCAAGGCTCTCCCTCCCTCTGTTGATGTGCAGGCTATAACTAACAAAGATAAACAACCACGTTTCTACACTTAGCTGCTGCCCCGTGCTTTTCATAAATGTTGACCTTTGGTCAGGTCCCTCTGCTTTATTTTGAGAAAAATCACTAAAGTCATTTAGAAAGGATGGTTGGAATCTGCAGTGGAAGGCTCCGAACCTCATCATCCCAGCTGAAGGCAGCAGCCTGGTCTGCAGAGGAGGCCCTGGGCCACTCAGTCCTTGCAGGGAAATGGATCAGTGCTTGTTCCAGGCAACCCAGGAGCAGAGGCAGTGAGGAGACCAGCAGGCTGGAGCCATCTGGGTGAGAAGGCTGAGCCTCACAGCCTCCTCGGGTGCTCTGCTACATTGCTGCCCAAGAGACATTCTGAGTGTGTGCTTTCTTAGTATGGAAAACGTTTCCATTAACCAATATTTAAACATCTGATTTTCCATCACCATCTTCAAGTAGGCAGATGGGTCACCAGTGGAGCACTCAAATAACATTAATTGCATTAACTGCATTCTTCGGAGTTATTTTAGGAAATGTTAGAGGACAAGGTGAATAGCATATTCCAACAAATGTAGACTCAGAAGAAAACTAAGTTGTATGATCCCTTAACAGCCAGCATTCAAGATACTTTTTGTTCATCATTGTGCTCAGCAGATTTAAGCACTTCACAGGCAAAAGTCCAAGACAGAAAAACAAAATTAGACTTAATGGAAACTCATGTGCTGATATAACTTAACCCAGGAAACCTTATTTCCCAGTAACTTGAAGAATCCTTGCATTAGATATTCACTTTGTTAAACCCAGCTACATTGGGATTATAAGAATATAAATATCTAATCTTCTTTTTTTTATAACGTAGATGAAACAACCTCTAGAAAAAAAAGTAAATGATCTTTCAGACAGCACCCTACTGGGTTAATGAAGCCAGAACAACAGCATTTTCTTCAGTGATCATCAGGAAAATAAACTTTCTGATTAAATCTTGTTAACCAGACAGCACTAACACCCCATCCTTCAACAACAGCTTGTCTCCCTGGAAGACATCTGCTTTTATGATATTTACAAATGTTCCATTGAGAATAAAATCCTGATTATCAACCCTGTCTTTCTTTCTCCCACCCAAATTTTACCTTTCTGCTTTCAAAAAAACAAAGATGCATTTTTGTTCTCTCTGGATTTTATATCTTCAGTTCAGCCTTAGAAGTCAGTATCCTTTTACAGAACTTCTGATTAAAACGTTTGCTGGGCCTGACCAGGCAATGAGACAGTGAATAGAACACCAACCTGGGATGCTGAGGACCCAGGTTAAAAGACCTAAGGTCGCCAGGTTGAGCACATGATCATAGACATGATCCCATGGTTGCTGGCTTGAACCCAAAAAGTCAATGGCTTGAGTATAAGGTCACTAGCTTGAGCAAGGGGTCACTCAGTCTGCTGTAGCCTCCTGGTCAAGGCACATATGAGAAAGCAATCAATGAACAACTAAGGTGTCATAACCATGAGTTGATGCTTTCCATCTCCCTTACTGTCTGTCTGTACCTGCCTGTCCCTCTGTCTCTCTCTTTCTTAAAAAAAAAAGCGTTTGCTGAAACTGAAGTTAAACTCAAGTCCTGGGAGATCAAACAAGGCTTACTCTATGTCAGAGGACCACCACCTCACTACTGCCAGAGCTCAAGGAGCGGGATGGTGGCAAGGTCACGTAACCGACATAAGACTCCCTTCCTCCCTTGTGCCATCCTTATGGAGCTTAAAGACAGAACCTGCTACCATAAATGGAGTTTGTTAAGCACCACAGTAAGAACACAGGGAGTATCACCTTAGCCACCTTCAGACCAGCTCTATAGCTGCACAACTTCTGCAGTCACACAGGACTCCCTGTGCTACAAGGGCCCCAAGCTCAGATTCATGCGCTGTTGTCACCATCATGAAATTCTTTTTAAAAAGAAGGCCCTGCATTCATATTGCTCTGCACTCTGAAAGTTCTACAGCTTGGCCACACTTGCCATCTGGGGTCCTTCTCCCTCTCATGCTCAGACTGGCATCTCAAAGTCCTCTTTTTCTGAAGCAGGTTCCAATACCTCAGCACGCTGTCTTTTCTGTCCACTGCCACCACTGTGTTCTCTATTCCTTGGGATTGTCACCCTGCTAAACTGGCTGCAAAACAATGTTTTATGCATTATTTCTCTGCTTCTTCAAGGATATCAGTGATATAATTTTTAATAATCTACATAAATACTAAGGAGAAATAGAATAAACATGGAGATGTTATAAAATTACTAATAAGGCAAATGGCAGACCACTTACACTACAGCCCACCTGTTATTTCTAGGGGTTGGGAATAATAAACCCACTCTCATCAGGCCTGAACAGGGAAGCAAAAAAGAATGGAAACTCCTTGGGTGACTGGCCTCTTTGCAGCCCATCAAACTAGGTGACATCTAGATCTCCAGGCCCCTAGCTCCCAAGGAAGGAAACCCTTGAAGCATTTCCCAGAGAGCAAGGCTCTGCGAAGACTCAGGAGCAAGCAATTAAGAAACAGGACCCTCTGCTCTGTGACAGCTGAGGTGCCCCTACAAGAGACATCCTATTAGACCTGTTCCAAATAGAAATCTGGTGCTTAAAGAGGTGAATCATTGCAAAGGTCACACAGCTGATAAATGGAGAACAAATTCAATCAACTGACTCTGGAACCTTCGCTCTTGACCTCTATATGCTGCACCATCTTGCACAAGTTCAGGCTTCTAGTACAGTTCTTCTTGGCCTCCCCACTATTCCCCCAAAACAATCTTTAACTGCTGTGTCAACAAGTGGGTACAGGAGAAACAAGGGCCCTACCCACTTCCCTTCCCACAGGTGGTTTCCAGTCACAAATGTAAACGTGCATTTTGGGGGAGAGGTGGAGACAGAGCTACTTCTAATCACCTGGGCAGACAGCCTGGGGACAGGGTTGGGGGGACAGATCTGCACCATGGTATGGGAGAATGGTAAAGATACACTCTTTCAACTTTCCAGGGGAGGTCTTTCTAGGGGCTTAATAAGGACAGGGGTGTGAGGTCACAGTGGAGGAGAAGCTGGACAAAGGGGCTGGACCATGCAGCAATGACTACCAAGAAAAGAGGGAAGAAACTTTCACCAGCTGCTATAAACTGAAAACTATGAAGACTGACTGCTGCATAAAATACTTAAACTACCTTTCCAAAGAAAATTATGACTTAAAAAGTAAGCAAAGAGCCTGACCTGTGGTGGTGCAGTGGATGGAGCATCGACCTGGAGTTCTGAAATCACTGATTCAAAGCCCTGGTTTTTCTGGTCAAGGCACATATGGGAGTTCATGTTTCCTGCCCCTCCTCCCTTTCTCTCTCTCTCTCCTCTCTAAAGTGAATAAATAAAATCTTTATAAAAAAGTAAGTAAAGATTATTCTTCAAGTCTTCTGAAGTTAGACTGCTCTTGCCTTGATTCAGTATTGACATAATGCAATACTGAGCCACGTGAGCCTCTGGGATTTAGTCACGTTACACAGAACAAGTCACTTCACCATGTCTACTTCTTAGGAGGTAACTAGAAGCCTCAGTGATAGGATTCATCTATCTCTCAGTTCTACCACTAACCATGACTCCTGTATATACTAAATACTTCTGTTAGTCCAAAAATAAATAAATAAGCAAGAGAATAGAAATTAAGAATTTTAAAAAAGAATTTCAAGAGAAAAAGAATGCCAGCAAAACATAATAAACTACATGGAGAGCAGAAAATAAACCATATGTACAATGGCTAGATATGTTCCTTCCAAAGTATTAAAAAATAAGGTTTGATTAAAGGGACACAGTGGGGAGTGGGTCTCCCTAATAGGTATCTGGATTGCAGATGAACATTTTAGACCCCAGAGGATTCTGGGAACATGTACATATATTCAGAGATAATGAGTCTTTATTGAGCAGCCCATTAGGCCAATTTCTTATCTTAGCAAATTCTTGGGTTGAGTCCACTAAATTATATTTGCTCTAGGGAGACATGCTGATGTACAAAGCAGAGTAATGAAATAGTGATACTAGCATCACATTGGGACATAAAATTAAGGAGGCTATTTTCACCTTGACAAGTAATAATTCAGTTAGTAAACAACTCAGGGGTGGGGGAATGCTCAAATGCCAAAGTAAAAATCTTGATGTCAGATTAAATCCCAAGCTGCTAAAATAATAACTTTGTTAACAAAAATGGGTTTTCTAGACCCGTTAAAAGGAAGTCTTTAAGTAAAAACTGTGTCCAGGAGAACGAGGCAAAGAATATTTCTGTTCCTCCAACTGTAACATCAGCCACACTAATAAAACCTGATTCTCACAAAGGCAGAAATCTCCCAAAACTTACTGGTATCTTTCCTAAGAGCAATGCTAATGATATGTTTGTCATGGGAAGTTCAGGATCCTAAAGAGCAAACAATACGAGTGCCATCTTTCTCTCTTTCTATTTTCATTTTTATTGTATGCAAATTTTACTTCAATTAAAAGAATCATTAACTATTTAAAGTATACTATTCAGTGGCATTTAGAACATTCACAAAGTTGTGCAATCACCACTTCTACCTAGTGCCAAGACATTTTCAACACTGGAAAAGCAAACCCTATACCCATGAAGTAGTTATTTCCCATTTTTTCCCTCCAAGCCCCGAGCAACCACTAGTTTGCCTCTAAACATTTACCTATTCACCAAGTTTCATACTAATAGAATCATACAATATCTGACCCTCTATCTCTGATGTATTCTATTTAGCATAACATTTTTTTAAGTGCATCCACATTGTAGCCCATACTTCAGTTTCATGGCTGAATAGTATTCCATTTATGGATATACTACATTTTGTTTAGCCATTATCAGTTGGCCTTTTGGGCTGTTTCTACCTTTTGGCTATTATAAATACTGCTGCTATTTTATATTATGTTCTCATTATTAATAAAAATACTTTATTCTTATCAAGTACCTTATAACCTTCAATGTGCATAGAATGCCTCATTTGACCCTCTAATAACATCCTCCCAACTCATCTCGCAGGATTATTTCCTCAGACAAAGAAGTTTTAAATGTGTAATTACAAGTCACTCATTTACTAAATGGGAGGACTCAGGTCCTTTGACTCTTACTAGACAGCTCTATAGCCTACATGTGAAGATATTTATTCCTTCTTAACTACCTTCCTTTCACCTGGGCCTAATTTTCCTTGGCCGGTGAGGCCACAGAAATTGGTTTCACACTTCAAAATCTACTCAAAACTGCCTAGACTTCAAACTCCTGGAGAGTAGGGATTATGTTTCCTTCATGTTTACAGTCTAGCAGCCAATAATGTCTGTCTAGCTAGCACAGAGCTGGCACCAAAGAAAAAAGGGGAAAGGAGGAGAAGGGAGAAAAATGGAACAGAGAGAAGGAACAGAGAAAAGAATACATACCAGACACACACACACTGTGAAGGTTAGGAAAAAATTTCTTTCTGTGACTGTTATATTCCCACTGCATATAGAAGGACATGAGTTGAAGGAACCTTGGAGAAAGTCTGGCCTGCAGGTGAACATCAGTGGTGGAAAGTGCTGTGGTCAGACCCCCAATCAACAAAGACACTGCCATTGCATTAGGCCTATTTTCCTTCCCCATTATGAAAAAATGTCACTACCTGAGAACAGAAAGCAATGTGAAAACTAAACACAACTACTATCCTCAAGGGCATTAGTTCTATCATCCCACAGTGCAGGTTACAGACCCAGCCCATTCTGGGTCCATGAGAAATTGTGGTACTGAGTACATAGTTCTATCCAGGCAAGCCCTAGATTTATAATCTTACACAAAAAAGTAGAGTTTCTAGGACACCAGACAGGGTACTAGAAGATGGATTCTAATCATGGATCCACCCTAGAATCAAACTCCCAGAAGTCCATTTCAGATCCCAATCTTTTCCCCTGTTATCTCACACTTAAAAAATGATTTTCCTGCAGCATTTTGGATGAAGTGGATAGCTGTTCACAGATGGAGGCAATGGTCCTGGGCCTGCAGGCTATGAAGGATGGGAAATAAAATGCAGAAGAAAACAAAAACCCAACAATAAAAATCAGCAACTGATGGAGGGTTATACCCTCTGGTAGTAACTTAAAGTTAACTACAGTTTCCAATAGGAAATGGGAAAGCAAACTTCATGTTTATAATCCTGACAATCACTACTTGAAATAGGTAGTACAGTCATCCCTCACCATGCTACAGTTCACTTTGCACGGTCTCACTGTATTGTGGATTTTTAAATTGTTGTATATATCTAATTTTGTATCATGAATTTTTTACTATATTGCGGGATTTTGCAGAACATAGGTGTTTTTATATATTTATTTTTTAATTATTTTTCCAGTAAAATAAGCATTTTCTAGTCTAAAAAATTAAAAACAATATAAAAACATTAATTGAAACATATTAAAAGAATATTACATTGAAATAAGATACACACCATACAGTAGATGAGTAGACAAAGACTGGCACATATGGAAAATGCAGCTACGGCCACTTCTGCTTGAGCTAGTTTGCCCACATGAGATCGTACATGGCACATTATTGGCTGATGGATGGGAGGCGGCCAACCAGAGCACTGTGTTCTGTATCCAGGGCACTCATTGTCTCAGCAACCACAGCATCAGTCTTCACCTTCTCCTGCATATAGCATGTGTTCAGCATCTCGCCTTGTCCATTTCACATGGATGTCTGATTGCTGCACATAGTATTGCTCTTTGGTGTTGTGTTTTTGTGAAATTTTCATAAAAAATTGAATTTATTTCAAGCCCTACAATGTCACCCAAATGTTCTGCACCTTTTAAGACTTCTGGCACTGAACCCAAGTGCCAGATGCTTACCATAGCAGAAAAGGTGGAACAACTCGACACCCTAAAAGAAAGGAGAAGCTATGCAGCTGCAGGCCTCCATTACAGGATCAATGAATCTTCAATTTGCTAAATAAAGAAGGATGAAAAGAATATAAGGACAATGGCAGCAGCGTTTTTTAACAAGACTGGGAAGTGGGTGATGACTTCCCACAATAAGGCCACTGTGAGGATGGAGTCTGCATTGGCCCTGCGGATCAGTGACTGCAGAAAGAAGACTATCTTGCTGGATACAAACACCATCCACACAAAGGCCAAGAAGCTTTATGAAACTTTTGCTGAAAGTGGTAACATTCGCAACAGTGAGGAGGACGACGAGGACGACACAAGCGAAACCATCAAGTGCATCTCCCAACAGACCAACCCCATTCAATGCCAGCAAGGGCTGGTTTGACAAGTTTCAGAAACACTTTGGACTTAGGAGCATTTCTCTGCATGGAGAAGCTGCCTCTACAGATAAAGCCAGAGCCAAGGAGTATGTGAACAACACACATTCAAAACCATCATCGAGGAAGGGGGCTATAATACTGAACAAGTTTTTAATATGAATGAGACAGAATTATTCTGGAAGTGAACAACATCTCGCACTTTTATTATGAAGAACAAAGCCAAAGCCCCTGGATTTAAGGTCTAAAAAGATTGTGTAACTTTGATTATGTGGGGGAATGCTGCAGTCTTTATGATAAAGCCAGGGCTTATTCATAAGTCAAAAACCCAATGGCCCTAAAAAACAAGAATAAGAATGTATTGCCTGTGTACTGGTGCACAACCCAAGGCCTGTATCATGAAATTCCTCATGTGAAATTGGTTTCACCAGTGCTTTCTCCTGGATATCAAGCTTTATCTGGCAGAGAAAGGCCTCAAATTCAAAGTGCTTCTGATCATGGACAATGCTGGAAGCCACACTGTCAACCTGTCATATGATGGCATGCGGATAGAGTTCCTGCCACTGAACACCACATCGCTGATTCAGCCCATGGATCAAAGCATTATTCACGTGTTTAAGGCTCTCTATATGTGAAACACCCTGTAAAAAACCTCATTGAAGCGATGGACTAGGATGAAGACTTCTCCCTAAAGGCACACTAGCGTGACTATACCATTGCATCATGTCTCCTAAAAATTCAGAAGGCCATAAAGGAGATAAAGAATGAAACTTTAAATGCCAGCTGGAAAAATCAGTGGCCAGAAGTGGTCCATGATTTTAAGGGACTATCTCCTGAAGAAGTCCATCACTCTGGTGGATAAGACTGTGAAGCTGGCAAAACTACTGGGAGGACATGGCTTCAATGATATAACTCCTGATGATGTTAATGACCTGATCGATGCCCACTCACAACTGCTGATGGATGAAAACCTGAAAGAGATGATGAAGTCAGCAAGTGAAGAAGAATAAGAGGTACAAGAGGAACTAGGGGTTTAAGAAGAAGAGCGGGGTAGGCCTAACACTCAATTGCCTCACAACCATGGTCAGAATGGCCAAAGAACTTCAGCGAGTGGCTCAAGAATGGGACCTCCAGATGCTTCAAATACAATTCTCAAATACAATGGAGGGTGGCATATCAGTTTATAAAATCCTTCTCATCTAGAAGAAAAAACAGTGCCAGCAACTGCCCATATATATGTTTCTCACTTGGAAGAAGACACCAGTTACACCTACACCTTTAGCAAAAACAGAAGTTACGGACAAGGGCGAAGATATTGCACCACCTGATGAAGCGCCTGATGAAGTGGCACCTTCAGAAGAGCTGTAATGTTCTTCTTGGCTGTGCAGTACATTCATCTATTCATCATCACCTTTATCATCATCAGTACTGCACAGATAATTCATCATCTTTACATTCATCTCATCATCATCACCTTCATCATCAATACTGCATAGCTAATTTATCCTCTTCACATTCATCTCATCATCATCACCTTCATCATCAGACTGCACAGATAATTCATCATCTTCATCATTCAAGTTGTAGTATATTCAATGTGGTGAGTACCCATATATAATTTTATATGTTGTTAAAATTACACAGGTTTAAGAGTGTAGAAAGTGTTTAAGAGCATAGGAAGTATTTATAAGAGCGTGGAAAGGTTTATAAAGCCTTAAAATATATGTAAATAATAACATAAATATAAGGTTGCTACTTCGCAGATTTTCGTCTATTGTGGGGTTCTGGAACCTAACCCCCATGATAGATAAGGGACCACTGTATTCTTATTTTATAGGTAAGGAGACTGAAGCTAAATGTAATTAAATGATTTATCCAGCTAGTGAGTAGCAAAGCCATTGCTCTAAACCAGGCCATCATGTTTAAATTTTAGCTGCTCCTGACACAATTTGTTCCAAACTGAGATGCATCAAAATCAGAGAAGCTGGTTAAAATAGAGCTTACCAAGGGTGGAATCATGGAGTGTTCCTGAGAAGCCACCAGGGTGCAGTGAGTTCTGGGGCTCACCTCCAGGAATGACTGCTGAGTTCACCTTTCAAACACACCTGTCCAAAGAGCTTGAAGTTGACTGCATGACCACACATACCCCTTAATTACCCAGACTTAGCCTGACCAGACTTTAGTCAGGCTTTTCTCCTCCCTATGGGCCCTGAACCTTGACTCCCCCAAGCCTGAGAAAGCACCAAAATAAAGAGCTCTTCCTTACCAGCTCATGCTAGGGATGGGCCAACTCGAGAAAGAAACATTTCCCATCAAACCACCCATCCTGCTGTCTGTCCACCCTCACTCACTTGTCACTTTTCTCCTCAAAAAGTTTCCACCAGCCCTGCTTCTCCCTCCCTATGAAGGAAAAGCCTTTCCCTGTTTGGGGTGGAGATGCTTGTAGACCCAAGTGTCCTCCCTACTGCCATCAGCTTATGGAGCACAGATTTCCTCACCTAAGTCAAGATTTGTTTGTACACTACTCACAAAAATTAGGGGATATTTCAAAATGCACTTTCAAGATCAGGGAATGTGCAGATACTCTAGTACTTTCAGCCTTTTGCATTCTGCATTTTCACAAATAAAATTAAAGTTAGTTTTCCATCTCATTTGCATAATCAAACAACTTTCTTTGACTTGTTTACTTTTCTGATGTCTTTGTTTAATAAAAAAAAATGCTTCTTTTTTATCATTTCATATTTATTTTGAAAATCCCCTAATTTTTTTGAGCAGTATATTTGACCAAGTTTCAGCCATTGACAGAGCCTTAGTCTTCACAGAGGGGCAACAACATTAGGGTTCTCTTGTGGATGCAGCACCCTGATGGGGAGTTGATACCATAAAAAACACAGGATGTTGTCACAGGCTGATGGGTGCTTGCTGAGGCTCACTAAGGACCTTTCTGACCTTAGCTTTAGGATTCACATGAGGCCCAGGGAACCCTAATACTGAAAGGCTTCCTAGGTCTCCAGTTTTCCTCAAAACTTATAGGAGGAAAGAGTGTAGGCCATGGAATATTCATCTCCAGAGAGGCAGCCAGCATGACAGCATCCTCCAGAACATTTGACAGTTGTCAAAATCCCTCTGGTCAAAGTGACCTTGAAAATTGTTTCCCTCTAAGGAGCTGCCACCCTTGGCTTCTGAACATACAAGGTTGAGAAGCACATTTTTCATAAACTATGTCTAAGCAGGATCTAGTCTGCCTCCCCAACCCTCCACCTCCCAGCTGAACACATGACTGGAGTTCTGCAAAGCCAAGGCCAGTTCTGCAAAGTCACCCAGGCTTGTAAGGAGATTTCATGGAAAGAAAATGTCAAAAATGTAATTAAAAGAACTTTTTTTTAAATGCTAAATCGCTTCTCAAAAGAATTAGCAAGCATTAGGTTTGTCTCTAGTGTAATGTTAAAATGGTGACATGATGGTTTTTTTCTATTAGTAATTATATAATTATGCCCTATGGCAAAAGTCTATGATGTTCCCACCTCTTTTCAGCAACAGAAGAAACTTATTCTTACTCTTTTCTGAAAAATTATGACTCCCAAAAAATGTGTGTGTGATGCTACCAGCACAGTTCTGAAGAAACACTAGTACAGCACTCCCAGTAGGTGGTGCTCTCTCTTTCCTACTCCCCTGGGGCTAGGCAATAATAGGTTGATGAGAAGCCACATGCATTAGGAGGCAAAACCTAGAGTGGAAATAGCTGGGTCTAATCTCCCAGCTTACCACCTCAGGCCACTGTGGGTTTAGGCAAGTCACTAACCAGTTCAAGTCCCAGGTTCTTGACCTGTAAAAGCAGGGAAATACAACATACATCCAGCCTACGTCATTTAATGGAGAAAAGGGCACCTGGAGAGCGCTTTACAACAGCAAAGTGTTTTAGAACAGCAAAGCAATAAGCACGTATAAAGTGCCATCATTAGGACCTTCAACTCACCCCAGTGCAATTGCTTTTCCCCAAAAAAAGGAAAACATTTTTCACCTTAGTGACTTACCCCAATGGCTTCATAAATGCTTTTATAAAAGAGAAATGCAAACAAATACCAAAGTGCATAATGTATGCAAATTTCTCCAACACAATTCTTAGATAATGTGCCATAAATTTAGGTAACAGCATTCCACTCATTTAAGGCCTTATTTGAACTCTTGGGAAGTGAGCAAGCAATTTACTACCTAACTCAGAATTTTGTCTTTGTAACAGACCAGGAACACGCAAAATTTTCCTAAACAATTCTTATCATAATGTTTCCAATGTATTCTACTTCTCATTTTGAACCTCCATTGGAGAATTATTACATTGCCACCATTTTATAGAGAAGAAAACACAGGTACAAAACAAGTCAATCAAAATAAGCATTTAAGTATGTTTCTCTAGCACTGGGCTTCAAACAAGAAATGAATTTAAAAAGCAAGTCCATGCCTTGTGTGAATGTGCCTTGTGCAAATGTACCTTGTGTAAATGTGCCTTATGTGCATTTGATTGTGGGAGGCCTCCGTGGACCTGGATTTGGAAGGGGACATTGGAGCCAGAAGCAGAAACATTAGAGCAGGGGTTCTCAAACTTCTTGAATTCGGGGCGCATTTAAAATCCTACAAATTGTAGGTGCACTATATACAAATTTCTGAGAAATATGTTATAATAATTAAGTCAAATATTAAAGAAAAAATATAAAGTCCAAGTGTGCTTTTTATGGTAATTAAACAAAATAAATACAACAAAATTAAATTTATTCTGACATTATAAAACATTTTTGTTACATTTTTTGAGTTATGCTTTTTAGAATTCATAAGAATGAGGGGTTAAAAAATAAAAAAAGATGAAAAAGTTATCTTTATATATATATATATAGAGAGAGAGAGAGATAGATAGATAGATAGATAGATAGATAGATAGATAGATAGATAGATACATTCTTAGTAAGATTTAGTAAATTTGGCAGGTCCAGGTCCGAATGTGTTAAGTTTTTTCATTCTTGTTTTTATGAGAAACATGAGCCTGATGTGTCCTAGCAGTTTCTTCAATGTATGAGCATATATTTGAAAGGCAAATTCTCATTTCCTCGTCAATACATTGAAGAATTCCTCTCTTTTTACTCTTAATTGTGTTGAGTGCAGAAAACCCCCACCATACATATCATCTTAACTTTACACCAAACAAAGAACAGAAAAAACTTGCCTCCAGTCTTTGCGGGGAACATCAGGGTAGTGTAAACAATCCAGCAACACAGTTTAACAGCCTTTTGCAACCTAATCAGGCAAGTGAGGTGGGGGGTTGGGCAGACTATCAGTTTACAGTCAATTCTTCACACCGCTGTCCCCCAAAAATCTAAACTCCAAAAACCCTGTTGGTTTTTTGGTCCCCAACAGGCACATATTTCTCTGGAATACCATAGGTTGCACCTGGAAATCTTCTGGGCGCACACTTTGAAAACCACTGCATTAGAGCTGGTCAGGAAGGCTCATCCTCAGGCCCTGCTGCCAAACCCACTAACATAGGAAAATCTGGGGTGGGGCCAGCAGTCTGGAAGGGGCCTAGCAATCTGCTCTAACAAGCCCTCCAGGTGATACTCTGACATTTGAGTACCTTTGCTTACTTCACAGAATATAGTAAAAAAAAAAAAACCATGATATCTCTGGTTTTATAATGTTTCTCATGCCTGAAGTAGTCCTGGGTTCTGTACAAACTCCCTTCGTTTGCCACATTTTATAATTTTTATAAGAAAAAAAGTCATATTTTTGGTAAAAATAGTAATAATGAAGTAAGCACTACAGGACAAATAGAAGTGTGATCCCCCAACCCAGCCATAACCACTTAAGACCTCTGCATAATACAATTCCGGGGCTGTGTTTCACACAGAACACAATGTGAATTACATAACATGGTGGTCTTGACCACTTTTCATGTGTTTGTGAATATCTCCCAAATATATCCCTTAAATAGAATTGGTGTTTCTGTTACATACCATTTTACAACCTGCTTTCCTCACTGAAAATATAATCATAAATACTTCATGTCTTTACTATTTCTAACTAACCATGCTATTTTTAAAGGCAGCATGGTGGATATTTTAGCAGATTTACCATAATTTAAGAAGTCCTATATTGTCTGATAATGTGTTTATTTACAATTTGGAATCCTTATAAACACTACAACAAACAGCTTGCAGCTGTTTCTTTGTGCACAGATGTGGTTATTCCCTTGCAGTACAGGCAGAGCAGGGACATTAGCAGTAAGGTTTGCTCCTTGTGGCACTGTAGGGAGCACTAAGCTCTAGAGTTTGGAAACATCCTGAGTTTCCTAGTCATGCTTGTTTAACACTTTAGCCTTTATATACCTTTATTAATCACAGAAGGATCTAGCTCCATAAAAAAATCAGTTAAACAAACCGTGGATTTGTCCACGTGCTGCCATGTTAAAGAAGATGGATGTCTTATGGCAGTTCTGTTTTTAATTCCTGGAGGACTTCCCACACTGTTTTCATAGCTGCCACACCATTTTACATCCTCCCCAATGGGGCACCATGTTCTCATTTCTTCACGTCTTTACCCATAGTTGTTACCCAGCTATCCCACTTCTGGCTCTATGTCCAAGAAATGGAAAGCAGTGTCTGGAAGAGTCATTTGCACACTCATGTTCATACCAGCACTATTCACAACAGCCAAGAGGTGAAAGGAACTGAATGTTCATTGACAGGTGAATGGGTAATCAAAATGTGGTCTAGACATGGAATAAATTATTCTGCCTTAAAAAAGAAAGAGGAAAACCTGTCACATGGATGAACCTTGAGGACAACATGCTAAGTGAAATAAGCCAGTCACATAAAGACAAAAGCTGTATGATTCCACTTATCAGAGATACATAAAGTAGTCAGTCATAGAAACAAAGCAAATGGTGGTTTTCAGAGGGAGAGGGAGAAGAGAAGTTGTTGTGAAAAAGATATAAGTTTAATTTTTGCAAGATGTAAAAGTTCTGGAGATTTGTTTCATAACAATAGGAATATATATTTAATACAATGGGAACTGTAGACTTAAAAATGATTAAGATTGTAAGTTTTCTGTTATGCGTTTTTACCACAGTAAAAAAAAAAGGGCAAAAAAGGGCTCTCCATTTCACCTAATATTATCTACTGGGTCCTGATGTTCTGTGCTCAGACTCAGTTTCTCCTAACATTATCTACTGGGCCCTGATGTTCTGTGCTCAGACAGGAAACCTGTGTCTAAGAGTTTAACCAACAGAAGCAGGGAGTAGAACAGTGGTTGCCTGGGGCTGGGAAGAGGGGAAAGGGGAGCAGTTGTTCAATGAGTATAAAATTTCAGTTATGTGAGATGAGTCAGTTCTAGAGATCTGCTACATGCCGCAGTGCCTACAGTTAACAATACCATCCGGGACACTGAAAATTTTGCTAAGTGCATAGATCCCAAGTTAAATGTTCTTACTGCAAGAAAAAAATAAGAGTAACAGAGATTCTCAACTTAATAATCAAAGCAATACAAATCCATGAACAAAAGAAAGAGAGAGAACTGAGATGATAACACCAAAAGAGAGTTTCTTCCCAGAGAAAGCCTGCCAATTCAGATTAACAATGATTACCCACGTGCTTCTGGGAATCAGACTGCACCCTCCCCAAAGTTTTGCAGAAAGCTCATTTACGGCCAAGCTGAGTCCTGTCGCTTGAGCACAAAGAATTTTCCCCACATTCCTGACACTCTTTGGCCACTGAAGTTCAGCCACTTCCCAGTGTCTGGATTCCCTTTTTCTCCTTTCCCCTGAGACTGGATGGACCTTTCATCAATTTGCATCTTGTAGAATCAATGCCAGTCTGGGATAAATGGTGTTCTTGCACACCTGGCATTAGTAGAGATATATCCCTGCTTCTGAGGAGCAGGGTTCCTAATACAGGGTGGGACAGGCACTTCACAACCCTGGGGCACTGAGACTACCAGCTCCAGGCCTGCCTCAGGCAGGAAGGTCGCACTCCGCTGCAGCCCCACCAGCCACTGGATGGAGCCCTGTAGTCATCTGGCTGAAAGCTGCAGAGCCAGCTCCAATGCACCAGCTGGAGGGAGGAAATGAATCACAGTAAACCTGAACTGTGCTCAGCTCACTGGTTGTCATGGGTCTCTGCACTGGCTGGTCCCTGAGTCCCCACTCAGCATGCCCAAGCAGGGCCCTTCTCCAGCTTGCATAGGCTGGACGGAATTCAGGTTTCTTGTTCTTCCAGATGACCATGTGATCTGTGTTCCCATTTTTCCAGTTATGGCAAGTGCTAGAACATAGAGGGAAGCAACACAATCTAGGGGAAAAGGTGGCCACACACCACATGGGGGTGCAAATCACCATGGCCTTAGTTCCCCTCTCTGCAGCTCAGTGTCATCCCCTATAAACAGCTGAGAATGACAGTTCCCCTCTCTGCAGCTCAGTGTCCTCCCTATAAACAGCTGAGAATTGACAGTTCCCCTTTCTGCAGCTCAGTGTCCTCCCTATAAACAGCTGAGAATGACAGTTCCCTCTGTGCAGCTCAGAGTCCCCCCTATTGCCAGGGCCCAGCCCCGGGGGGGATCCAGGGGTCCCACAAGAGGAGACAGCATCGGCGGAAATCGAGTGAGAGAGCCGAATTCTTTTCTTTCTCTTTATTCCCTAGTTAGCATTTACTGCCAGGCATCTCTGCCAAATGCTAATACAGCTCCTTTTTTATACACACACACCAAGTTACAATTACATGGTATTAATCATTGCTTCTGCTTCACTATGTTTACATGTTTCCAGACAATAGTTAATTTATATCTATAAACTACAAATCAGGTGGCAATTCACTCAAATTACAACTACAAAATAACTTGAATAGCGATAACAACATTGGTAAAAGCTTTTAAAGGATTAGTACTAACTAATAACTCAACTTTACTGTTGTTGTGAGTCAAGGGGCAGAGAGAGATTAACAGATAAAATCATTAGGGATTAGCAAAGGACCACCGCTTGCTCAGGCAAATGGCCTTGAGTTTATGCAGTGTCCCAACTTTTCTCACAAGATAACAAAAGGCTTACCCATCAAGAAATTGACATAACATTAAGAGTAACTTTTACTTAAAGATATATAGAGTGCACTTGCAAGATAGCTTAGTAGCAACATATTTTCAGAAGACATTTATTGCTATTGCTTCTATGGATGCCCCCCCATTCTTCTCATTATCTGAAGAAAAAATCTTGGAGAGTACACAAACCTCATGAGAGTGTCTCACTGAGAAAGCCCAGCAACTGCCTTCAGTCATAAAACAAGTCTCTTAGCAAAACATTCTTTTCTTGCTGACTGCGTTCCCATCCCAGGCCATGCAACGGGCCATTCCATTACTCCTTTCCTAAGATTCTATTGTCTAGTCAAATTTTATTTATTTACTATACTCACACACTAGTTAAGTTCTAACTATATTCTTCTCAGAGTGTTCCAACATATGCAGGTCAGGTAAGCAAGAAGAAAGGAAAGTTTCTCTACTCTATCACATGAAAAGGCTAGGGAGGAAAAATGTTGAATTAAGTGAAGGCCGAAAGGTGCTCTGTGCACAGCCACTGCCTTCTACCCATTCACAAGTCACAATCTATTCTAACATGATTAAGAAGAAATTCTCCTACAAACTTAACCCTTTATGAGGGATATCATAGCCAGCCTCTTATGTTTATGAGCCCAGTTCAAGGGGCTTACAGGCTTCTCTGTGGAACTCACACCCTCTGTCTCATTTCCAAAGAAATTCCTATGAATCAACAGGGAAAGCACAGTACTATTATCCCTGTGCTATAAATAATAGCATACACCCAGAAAAGGGGGGATATATGGCCAGATTAATTAAAAAAGTCAAAGGGGGAAGTATCATTGTGCATTTCCTTTGCGGTGACTTTGTCAACCCACAGCCTTTGGTCTTCACTGCGGTGACTCTGTCAACCAGCAGCCATTGGTCTTCACTGCGGTGACTCTGTCAACCAGCAGCCATTGGTCTTCTCTGCTGTGCCTTTGTCAATCAGCAGTTTTTGATCTTCTTCTGCTGTGACCTTGTCAGCCAGCAGTTGTTGATCAGCTCCTGACACCCTATAAACAGCTGAGAATGACAGTTACTTTCTCTGCAGCTCAGTGTCCTCCCTATAAACAGCTGAGAATGACAGTTCCCCTTTCTGCAGCTCAGTGTCCTCCCTATAAACAGCTGAGAATGACAGTTCCTTTCTCTGCAGCTCAGTGTCCTCCCATAGAGACAGCTGAGAATGACAGCTGTCCTCATCTCTCTTGCAGGTGGGTCAGTGGATAGGCCCAGCCATTCCTGTCACTGATGAACGTCCCCTTGCTCCACTACCTCCTTTCATCTTTAGGGACAAGCTCCGAGGTAGTAAGGAGTGGATCATGTCAGAACTTAGAAACATGTGTGGGCCTCGTTTTGCTCACTTGAAGTGGTCTTTTCCCACCACCGGGTCCTTCTCCCCCTCTGTGAGTGCCCTCTGCCCTGTCATCCTTCCAAATCAGCTCAAGTTCCTCTCACCCCACATGAGTCCTGACCACCCAGTCCACAGTGGGTTCTCCCGGCCCTCGTTTCCTGTGGCACTTGTTGTCCATCCCACTACTTTGGGCTTGTGCTTACTTGTCTTATCATTTTATTTCTTGTGTATACATGTCATCTTTACCATTATATCATAAACTCCTTAAAGTCAGAGATTACGAAGCAGACTCTCTTGCATGCCCTACAATGCCTCCCATCATGTAATTTATCTTAAGAAAATTATCACAGTTACTTATGATTGCTTAGTGGCGACCAATATATCAATAATAACTACTCCAAAAGTGTATTTTCTTCCAGTCCAGCCTGAAAGAGAAGTGACAGTCTGTCTTTCCCTCACTTATCACTGTCACCTGCTTCCTAGTTCTCTACACGCTAGAACCAGTCCTTTGGAAATGGCTGTTCTCTGGTCCTCTGAAAACTCGGGAGATTACTGGACTGGGCGAGGGTGGGTGGGGTTGTTGCTAAAATACCCCAAAGGGTAGTATTGCTTGGCAAACTTCTGAACTGCCTCCAATTTCTTCAGAAACAATCACAATATTCTCAACAATTCTCAAAATCAATAAAACACTGTATTCTAGGAGGAATTCTGAAGTCAAATGAGGAAAGATGGTAGAACTCTTGAAGAATGGGGAGTCGCTGACCAGAGAAGGCCCCTCAGTGATGGGGAGGACTCTGCTCTAAACGGTACCTGGGCTCAGTGGCAGACAGCAGATGGGGGGTCCAGATAGGGTGGGCTTCAGTGCCCATTCTCAGATGCTCAGACACTATCTTCTCACTGATGCTTCACATTTGATTAAAAATAGGTAAAGCCTTGTCTGACCTGTGGTGGCGCAGTGGACAGAGCATTGACCTGGAATGCTGAAGTCGCCAGTTTGAAACCCTGGGCTTGTCTGGCCAAGGCACATACCTCAAGTAAGGAACAACTAAAGTGAAGCAACTATGACTTGACATTTCTTGCTCCTCTCTCTCTGTAAAATTGATAAATAAAATCATTTTGAAAAATAGATAAAGCCTTTTGTTCTTCAAGCAAAGAACATATGTAAAATAAAACACCCCCAGTGTTAAAATTAACATTATGATGTGAATAGTTTGTGTCAAGTCCTTTACTTAATGCAAGCTTTGATAACAGAACAATAAGAGGAAGACCACTCACTGAGTGAAGGAATAGAAAAGGAGAAAAGGTCTCTCTTTGAGGCCAACATTAGACTTTATCCCTATTTTAGTCCGGATCACATTTGCTATAGAATAATAAACAGCTAAAAAATAGCAATTTACTCTTGGAGAGTGCCCTGTATCTACAAAATGCCTTTATCTGCATTGCCTGATATTTTTTCTCAGAACAACCCTGGTAAGTAGACATAGTTCCACTTGGCTGGTAAACAAATAAAGTCTCACTGAGGCCAAGTGAGGACCTCGATGTGTCATGGGTAGTGAATAACAATCAGACCTCAAAAGTTGGCCATGTATCCATTAATTCAGCAAATAATTATGAAGGACCTATTCTAAGCCAGCTCTGTTCCAGGTGCCAGGGACAAAATGATGGGCAAAATCCACACAGGCTGTCCAAATGGACCTCGGAGTTAATTAAGGAGACAAGTGTTAACTAAGTAATAACAAATAAGTGTAGCCTTACAGCTGTGACTACAGGAACAGAGGTGATAACAAGAATTGGCTCAGACAGGGAAACCTGGGCTGAAAGGAGAGTTCAGGGGGAGAGGCAGAGTGAGAATTTTCCCGACAGAGGTAGCTTCCAGAAACTGAGGTCTTCATTGCTGCAGGCAGGCATGAGAGTTTGGAAGGAGAGGATAGAGTTTGGGGCAGTAGATGGGAGTTAGATCATGCAGGGTCCAGTTTGCAATGACGTGGGCTTCTGCCAAGTCCATTGATTTTCCCACTAAGAACACTGATGCTGCTAAAATGTCTTAAGCAGCAGGATGATTCTGAGAAATACCCATAATTGAAAAACATTTTCATGAACAATGGCATCATATTGCTACACCTCAAAAAGTTAAAATCCAACTGAACAATTAGAGGGGGTGGGGAGCAACAGCCTTGCCACTTGCCACAGCTGTACTAGATGGCTCTGCACCTGACACAGGTCATTAGTCCTTTTTTTTCTATCCAAACAAACATCTCTACAGAGCCTACCACGTAAGGTTCTGTGCTGGGCACCACCACAAACAATGATGTCTCAGACTCAGCCTCTGCTCTGGGACAGGAGACATGTGGACAAAGAGCTGTAATACAAGGTAGAGTGTGACTTCCTCTTGTTAAAGGGAAGGGAAATATTTACAGAATGACTGTCCTCATGTTCTAGAGACGCTTGGGCTCCCCTGTTTTCTGACACAGCAGTGAGGTCACAGATAATGCTGAGTCATTCTGTTTAATGCAATCTCTCTTTTTACTTTTGGACATATGCAAGTTTTATTCCTAAAGTTTTGCAATTCAAAATTTGACTTGGGTCAGTTCTCTCCTTCTAGTTTGCTGATTTTGTTTCATAGGTAACAAGTCTTCTAGTCTTTTATTGAGGCAGCTAAAGAGTTATTAAATTATCCCTTGTGGTCCCTACAGTAAATAGTTTTTATTTTTTTCAGTTTTTCAACATATATTTTTTTAATTCTATTTTTTTAATAAGGTGACATCAATAAATCAAGATACATATATTCAAAGATAACAAGTCCAGGTTATCTTGTCGTTCAATTATGTTGCATACCCATCACCCAAAGTCAGATTGTCCTCTGTCACCTTCTATGTTGTTTTCTTTGTGCCCCTCTTACTCCCCCTTTCCCTCTCACATTCTCCCCTTCCCGCCGTAACCACTACACTCTTATCAATGTCTCTTAGTTTCACTTTTATGTCCCACCTACATATGGAATAATGCAGTTCCTGTTTTTTTCTGATTTACATATTTCGCTTCATATCATGTTATCAAGATCCCAACATTTTGCTGTAAATGTTCCGATGTCATCATTTCTTATGGCTGAGTAGTATTCCATAGTGTATATGTGCCACATCTTCTTTATCCAGTCATCTATTGATGGGCTTTTTGGTTGTTTCCATGTCCTGGCCACTGTGAACAATGCTGCAATAAACATGGGGCTGCATGTGTCTTTACGTATCAATGTTTCTGAGTTTTTGGGGTATATACCCAGTAGAGGGATTGCTGGGTCATAAGGTAGTTCTATTTGCAGTTTTTTGAGGAACCACCATACTTTCTTCCATAATGGTTGTACTACTTGACATTCCCACCAACAGTGTATGAGGGTTCCTTTTTCTCCACAGCCTCTCCAACATTTGTTATTACCTGTCTTGCTAATAATAGCTAATCGAACAGGTGTGATGTGGTATCTCATTGCCGTTTTGATTTGCATTTCGCTAATAGCTAAAGAAGATGAGCATCTTTTCATATATCTGTTGGCCATTTGTATTTCTTCCTGGGAGAAGTGTCTGTTCATATCCTCTTCCCATTTTTTTATTGGATTGTTTGTTTGTTTGTTGTTGAGTTTTATGAGTTCTTTGTATATTTTGGATATTAGGCCGACATCTGAGCTGTTGTTTGAAAATATCAGTTCCCATTTAGTTGGCTTTCTGTTTATTTTGCTATCAGTTTCTCTTGTTGAGCAAACACTTCTTAGTCTGATGTAGTCCCATTCATTAATTTTTGCCTTCACTTCTCTTGCCTGTGGAGTCAAATTCATAAAATGCTCTTTAAAACCCAGGTCCATGAGTTGAGTACCTATGTCTTCTTCTATGTACTTAATTGTTTCAGGTCTTAGGTTTAGATCTTTGATACATTTTGAGTTAATTTTTGTACAGGGGGAGAGACTGTCACCCAGTTGCATTCTTTTGCATGTGGCTTTCCAGTTTTCCCAGCACCATTTATTGAAGAGGCTTTCTTTTCTCCATTGTGTGTTGTTGGCCCCTTTATCAAAAATTATTTGACTATATATATGTGGTTTTATTTCTGGATTTCTATTCTGATCCATTGGTCTGAGTGTCTATTTTTCTGCCAATACCATGCTGTTTTGATTGTCGAGGCCCTATAATATAATTTGAAGTCAGGTATTGTAATGCCCCCAGCTTCATTCTTTTTCTTTAGGATTGCTTTGGCTATTCGGGGTTTTTTATACTTCCATATAAATCGGATGATTTTTTGCTCTATTTCTTTAAAAAATGTCATTGGAAGTTTGATGGGAATTGCATTAAATTTGTATATTGCTTTGGGTAATATAGCCATCTTGATTATAATTACTCTTCCTAGCCAAGAACAAGGTATATTCTTTCATCTCATTATATCTTTTTTTTATAACTTTTTATTAATGTTAATGGGATGACATTAATAATTCAGAGTACATATATTCAAAGAAAACATGTCTAGGTTATCTTGTCAGTAAATTATGTTGCATACCCCTCTCCCAGAGTCAGATTGTCCTCCGTCACCCTCTATCTAGTTTTCTCTGTGCCCCTCTCCCTCCCCCTAACTCTCTCCCTCCCTCCCTCCTGCGTCCTCCCTCCCCCCAGCCCTGGTAACCACCACACTCTTGTCCATGTCTCTTAGTCTCGTTTTTATGTTCCACCAATGTATGGAATCATGTAGTTCTTGTTTTTTTCTGATTTACTTATCTCACTCCGTATAATGTTATCAAGATCCCACCATTTTGCTGTAAATGACCTAATGTCCTCATTTCTTATGGCTGAGTAGTATTCCATAGTGTATATGTGCCACATCTTCTTTATCCAATCTTCTATTGAAGGGCTTTTTGGTTGTTTCCATGTCTTGGCCACTATGAACAGTGCTGCTATGAACATGGGGCTACATGTGTCTTTACGTATCAATGATTATGAGGTTTTGGGGTATATACCCAGTAGAGGGATTGCTGGGTCATAAGGTAGTTCTATTTGCAGTTTTTTGAGGAACCACCATAATTTCCTCCATAGTGGTTGTACTACTTTACATTTCCACCAACAGTGTATGAGGGTTCCTTTTTCTCCACAGCCTCTCCAACATTTGTTATTACCCGTCTTGTTGATAATAGCTAATCTAACAGGGGTGAGGTGGTATCTCATTGTAGTTTTGATTTGCATTTCTATAATAACTAATGAAGCTGAGCATCTTTTCATATATCTGTTGGCCATTTGTATTTCTTCCTGGGAGAAGTGTCTGTTCATGTCCTCTTCCCATTTTTTATTGGATTGTTTGTTTGTTTGTTGTTGAGTTTTATGAGTTCTTTGTATATTTTGGATATTAGGCCCTTATCTGAGCTGTTGTTTGAAAATATCAGTTCCCATTTAGTTGGCTGTCTGTTTATTTTGCTATCAGTTTCTCTTGCTGAGCAAAAACTTTTTATTCTGATGTAGTCCCATTCATTTATCTTTGCCTTCACTTCTCTTGCCATTGGAGTCAAGTTCATAAAATGTTCTTTAAAACCCAGATCCATGAGTTTAGTACCTATGTCTTCTTCTATGTACTTTATTGTTTCAGATCTTATATTTAGGTCTTTGATCCATTTTGAATTAATTTTAATACACGGGGACAGGCTGTAGTCGAGTTTCATTCTTTTGCATGTGGCTTTCCAGTTTTCCCAACACCATTTGTTGAAGAGGCTTTCTTTTCTCCATTGTGTGTTGTTGGCCTCTTTATCAAGATTATTTAACCATATATATGTGGTTTTACTTCTGGGCTTTCTATTCTGTTCCATTGGTCTGAGTGTCTATTTTTCTGCCAATAGCATGCAGTTTTGATTATCGTGACCCTATAATATAATTTAAAGTCAGGTATTGTAATGCCCCCAGCTTCATTCTTTTTCCTTAGGATTGCTTTGGCTATTCGGGGTTTTGTATAGTTCCATATAAATCTGATGATTTTTTTGTTCCATTTCTTTAATAAATGTCATAGGAATTTTGATGGGAATTGCATTAAATTTATATATTACTTTGGGTAATATGGCCATTTTAATTATATTTATTCTTCCTATCCAAGAACAAGGAATATTTTTCCATCTCATTGTGTCTTTTTCTATTTCCCTTAGCAATGCATTTTAGTTTTCTTTATATAGGTACTTTACATTGTTTGTTATGTTTATTCCTATGTATTTTATTTTTTTTGTTGCAATTGGAAAGGGGATTATTTTTTTGAGTTTGTTTTCTAATATTTCATTGTTGGCATATAGAAAGGCTATGGACTTTTGTATGTTAATTTTGTATCCTGCGGCCTTACTGTATTGGTTTATTGTTTCTAGTAATCTTTTTGTGGAGTCCTTTGCGTTTTCGATGTATAGGATCATATCATCAGCAAAAAGTGATACCTTTACTTCTTCTTTTCCGATTTGGATGCCTTTAATTTCTTTGTCTTGTCTGATTGCTCTGGCCAGAACTTCTAGCACCACGTTAAATAAGAGTGGAGAGAGTGGACACCCCTGTCGTGTTCCTGATTTAAGGTGGAAAGTCCTCAGTTTTATGCCATTTAATATGATGTTGCCTGATGGTTTATCATATATGGCCTTTATTATGTTCAGATATTTTCCTTTTATACCCATTTTGTTGAGAGTCTTAAACATAAAATTGTGTTGTATTTTATCGAAAGCCTTTTCTGCATCTATTGATAAGATCATGTGGTTTTTGTTCTTTGTTTTGTTGATATGGTGTATTACGTTAAGAGTTTTACTTATGTTGAACCATCCTTGAGATTCTGGGATGAATCCCACTTGATCATGATGTATTATTTTTTTAATATGTTGTTGTATTCGATTTGCCAGTATCTTGTTTAGTATTTTAGCATCTGTATTCATTAGAGATATTGATCTGTAGTTTTCTTTCTTTGTGCCATCCTTGCCTGGTTTTGGTATGAGGGTTATGTTGACCTCATAAAATGTGTTCGGAAGTATTGCTTCTTCTTCAGGTTTTTGGAAGACTTTGAGTAGAATAGGAACCAAGTCTTCTTTGAATGTTTGATAAAATTCGCTGGTAGAGCCATCAGGGCATGGACTTTTATTTTTGGGGAGGTTTTTAATGGTTTTTTCTATTTCTTCTCTACTGATAGGTCTGTTTAGGCTTTCTGCTTCTTCTTGACTCAGTCTAGGAAGGTTGAATTGTTCTAGGAATTTATCCATTTCTTCTAGGTTGTTGAATTTAGTGGCATATAGTTTTTCATAGTATTCTACAATAATTCTTTGTATATCTACGGTGTCCGTGGTGATCTCTCCTCTTTCATTTTGGATTTTGTTTATATGAGTTCTTTCTCTTTTTTCCTTGGTAAGTCTTGCCAAGGTTTTGTCAATTTTGTTGATCTTTTCAAAGAACCAGCTCCTTGTTCTATTAATTTTTTCTATAGTTTTTCTGTTCTCTAATTCATTTATTTCTGCTCTGATTTTTATTACCTCCTTTCTTCGGCTGGTTTTGGGTTGTCTTTGTTCTTCTTTTTCTAGTTCCTTAAGGTGGGAAGTTAAGTGGTTCATTTGGGCTCTCTCTTGTTTGTTCATATATGCCTGAAGTGATATGAACTTCCCTCTTATCACTGCTTTTGCTGCATCCCATAGATTCTGATATGTCGTATTGTCATTTTCATTAGTCTGTATATATCTTTTGATCTCTGCACTTATTTCTTCTTTGACCCTTTCATTTTTTAAAAGTATGTTGTTTAGTTTCCACATTTTTGTGGGATTTTTTTTCTCTTTTTTCAGTTGAATTCTAGTTTCAAGGCTTTATGATCAGAAAATATGCTTGGTACAACTTCAATTTTTCTGAATTTGCTGATGTTGTTTTTGTGGCCTAACATGTGGTCAGTTCTTGAGAATGATCCATGTACACAGGAGAAAAATGTATACTCAGTCACTTTGGGATGAAATGTCCTGTAGATGTCTATCATATCCAGGTGCTCTAGTGTTTTGTTTAAGGCCACTATGTCTTTGTTGATTCTCTGTTTGGATGACCGATCTAGAGCCGTCAGCGGTATATTGAGGTCTCCAAGTATGATTGTATTTTTGTCAGTTTTTGTTTTAAGGTCCATAAGTAGCTGTCTTATATATTTTGGTGCTCCTTGGTTTGGTGCATATATATTAAGAATTGTTTTGTCTTCTTGATTCAGTGTCCCTTAGCCATTATGAAATGGCCATTTTTGTCTCTGAGTACTTTTCCTGTCTTGTAGTCAGCATTATCCGATATGAGTATTGCTACACCTGCTTTTTTTTGGATGTTATTTGCTTGGAGTATTGTTTCCAGCCTTTCACTTTGAATTTGTTTTTATCCTTGTTACTTAGATGAGTTTCCTGTAGGCAGCATACAGTTGGATTTTCTTTTTTAATCCATTCTGCTACTCTGTGCCTTTTTATTGGTGAGTTTAATCCGTTTACATTTAGTGTAATTATTGACACTTGTGAGTTCCCTATTGCCATTTTATATCTTGCTTTCTGTTAGTTTTGTGTCTTGTTTGATCCTTCTCATTCGTTTTTCTATCTTTTGTTTTTATTTGGTTGTATTCCATACATCTTTCCTCTGTTGCTATCTCTTTTATCTTATGTGCTTCTGTGGTGGTGTTTTCAATGGTGGTTACCTTTGAGTAATGAAAAGGGTCCCTACCCTGTTCATTGTAGCGAACTATTTTGTGAGTACTTTTGCACTCCATTGTCCTTTGCTACTGTTAATCTCCATCTTCTCCGCCCCTTTCTTTTTGTTGTTGTCACAGTTTAAATTTGGTTTTATTGTGTTCTTCTTGGAGCTTTTACTTGTGGCTCTGGTTTTTTTTTTTTTTGTTCTTTGTATCTGATTGGAGAACCCCCTTTAGTAATTCCTGGAGTGGGGGTTTTCTGATGATAAATTCCCTCATCTTTTCTGTATCTGTGAATGTTTTTATTTCTCCTTCATATTTGAAGGATAGCTTTGATGGGTATAATATTCATGGGTGAAAGTTCCTCTCTTTCAGGACTTTAAATATTGTGGTCCACTCTCTTCTAGCTTGTAGAGTTTCTGCTGAGAAATCTGATGATAATCTAATGGGCCTTCCTTTATATGTTGTATTCTTCTTTTCCCTGGCTGCCTTGAGAATTTTTTCTTTGTCATTGGTTTGTGTCAATTTCATTATAATATGCCTTGGAGTAGGTTTGTTGGGGTTAAGAAAACTCGGAGTTCTGTTTGCTTCTTGAACTTGAGGCTTTAGTTCTTTCCACAGGCTTGGGAAATTCTCATCTATTATTTGTTTGAGTATGTTCTCCATTCCATTTTCTCTTTCTTCTCCCTCTGATATACCTATTATTCTTATGTTATTCTTTTTGATGGAGTCAGAAAATTCTTGTAAGGCTGTCTCATTTCTTTTTTAATTTTTGAGTCTCTTTCTTCTTCTTTCTGTTGTGCCTCAAGTTGCTTGTCTTCTATTTCACTAATCCTCTCTTCTATCTGACCTGTTCTATTAGCTAAGCTTGTTACTTCGTTTTTCAACTCGTGAGTTGAGTTTTTCATCTCTGTTTCATTCGTTTTTATAGTTTCAATTTCCTTGGACATATATTCTTTGTGTTCATTGAGTTGTTTTCTGAGCTCCCTAAATTGCCTTTCTGTGTTTTCTTGTATATCTCAGAGGATTTTTAGGATTTCTATCTTGAATTCTCTGTCATTTAGCTCCAAGGTTTCCAATATATTAATTTTTTTCTCCATAGATTTTTCCTCATCTAGCCATGTTACCTCTCTTTCTTTTGTATCCATGATATTTGATTTTTTCTTCCTTAATGGCATCTGAGGGTGGTTTTGTTGATAGTATTAATGAGATTTAATAAAGAATAAAAAGTTAAAAAAAATAAAAAAATAAAAATAGTGTTGTTCTTTTTTAAAAAAAATCATAATGAAATAAAGAAAAATAAAATAAAATAAAAATTTTTTAAAAAAGGAAATTATTCCCTCCCTCACTTTTTTCCTCTCTTCTCCTCTCCCCTCTTTCTTGAGAGAATCTTGTGGTGAACTGTGAATTATAACAAACCATGCCTGTGTTGGAGGGCCTGAATTGGGGAAGAGTAATAAAGGGGCAAAAAAAAAAAAAAAAGAACAAAAAAAAAAATATGGGTATGGACCCACAAAAAGAAAATAAAGAAAAAATTTGGTCAAGAATAAAATGATTTGCTTTTAGGTGTTGGTTGTCTAAGAGTTATGATGAGAGGAATAAGAGGAAAACAGAAAAATGGGGGGACAAATTAAAAAATTACTATTGTATTTAGTGGAACAAGAACTAGATAAAATGGAGAGCCAGGGATGGGAGCAGTGCTAGTGAGTTAAAAAGGTGAAGTAAAAACCCCCCAAAATGCCACAAACATAAGTTTGAGTCCTAGATAAGATAATTTGTTTGTTATTGAGGTTTGAATGAGAGGAGATGTAAAGTTGAAAGGAAGAAACAAATATAGAGGGAGAAAAGAATGACAGAGTGAGAAAAAAAGAGGGAACCACTAAAAGAAGAAAAAAGAAAGGAGAGAGAGAGAGAGAGTTAAGGGTTTTGGAGTGCAACCCTCATAGAGAGAAAGAAGAGGAGAGAAAAGATAATGGGAGGTGTAACACTTATGGGTAGTGTAGTTCAAGGAGAGGAGAGAGTAAGACCGGCAGAGAGTTAATCGGCCAAATTGGAGGAGGAAAAAAAGTATCAAGAATGAAGTTAAGAGAAACAAACGAACAAATATAATAAAATGGGATAGGTTATAAAGTCTGCATATTATTCTTGATTTTGAGAGGTTATCTTCTTGCTTTTTCTTTTCTCTCCGTCTTCCTGGTCGGTGACTCTGTACCCCGGGTTCTGCCCCTTTGGCATGCTCAGGTAGAGGGTTGCAGTTTATAAGTCTCTATGGCAATGTCATGTATTGTGCTTTAGTCTCGTTGGCAGTCGAGTCTCATTAGCATTTATAGGCTCCGACAGTGAGAGAGTCCGTGTTCCTGGAGCCTTTCTCCTAGTCTTTCCTTCCTCAATTAGTAGCCTGATAATCCAGCTATGGGTTTGCTTCTGCCTCTGACTGGATAGTAATAGGCTCAAATACCTGGCAACTCCCCACTCTATTTCCACTCAGCACAGGGCTCTGGGTAAGGCTCAGTCAGTCAGAGCTGCTAGCATAATCAGGCAGGGTTTCCGCCCACTCAAAGACCTCTGGCTCTGCCACTCTGTCTGGTAACACAGGTGGGCACCCACTTCCGGGGCGCTTAGAGGAAACTCTCACTCACTGTCTGCATGCGCAGACCAGGATATCTGGCCAGCAGTCTCACGCTCTGAGTGAAACCCCCAACTGCATGAAAAAGTTGCAGCATTGGAATTGGCTCTCGCTCCATCCCCATGTGTGGCTTTTGCAAGGCGCTGGGGCAGCCCGAGATTCCGCTTTGGCCCACAAAAAGGCCCCTGACTCTGCCCCTTTGTGCAATAACACGAGTGCGCACTTCCGAGGTACTTGGAGGAATCTCTCACTCCCTATCTGCGCACGCAGACCAGGATATGAGGCTGGCC
Source organism: Saccopteryx leptura (assembly GCF_036850995.1). Classification (NCBI taxonomy): domain Eukaryota; kingdom Metazoa; phylum Chordata; class Mammalia; order Chiroptera; family Emballonuridae; genus Saccopteryx; species Saccopteryx leptura. The sequence goes on along the minus strand of NW_027095707.1, from coordinate 249,035 downwards.
GCGTTTCCCTCTGAGTGAAACCCCCACCAGCACGTAAAATTTCCACCATTGGAATTAGTTCTCGCTCCCTCCCGTGTGCAGCTTTCCCAGGGTACTTGGGCTGCCCAGAGATTCTGCTTTCAGCCCACAGAGAGGCCTCTGACTCTGCCTCTCTGTGGGGTAACACGGGCACCCACTCCCGGGGCTTAGGAAGAAATCTCTCGCCCACTAACTTCGCACCGACCAGGAGATTGGGTAAAATGGCTGCCCCTCTTGTCTTTCTTTGTTTGGGTTTGGCGCGAGTGTTAGCTTTTATTGCCTGGGTTGCCACAGGATCAGTTTTTCCTCGGCTTGGATCTCCGTGCCACAGCCTGGTTTGGCCGTTTGTGCCATGGCCTGGATCTATTCACCCCCTTTGCCCGCCTCTGTTTCTATATTCACAGCTACCAGAGAAAGCCGCCCTGTTTAGGTTATTGAGGAAGGCGGAGCATTTCTTACTCCCTATTTCCTTCAGGGTTTGGTTATATATTTAGCCAATTTTTCACTCGACCATACCTTTGGGTGTATTGCGAAGCATCTGGAGGCTCCAAGTATAGGTTTTTCTGTTTCTGGTTGAAGATCTTGTTGAGTTTTGGGGGAGATTTATCGGTATCGCTTCCTACCCTGCCTTTACTCTGACGTCATCCCCCCTACAGTAAATAGTTTTAATAAGCCTGCTCTGCCTCTGAATTTTCAGAATGATGTATGTTCTCACTTATTTTTCAGAAAGTTCTGTCTCATAAGGAACATGTTCTTATTGCTTATTTTATTTTATTTTTACTAAAACTCAAGCAAGGATCCATCTATCCAGGCCTGTATTTGCCAAGAGACAAAGAGACTGGAACATCCTTGACCTAACTCTCTGTTTCATTTAGCCCTTATTTAAAATCCCTTCTCTCATCCCTAGACTGCTGTGCACAGTTCCAGCCAGTCTCCAAAGCTTGTATGGACTTTCCTTGTGAGCAGCTCTGCCAGGATCCTGTGATGTATTCCCCAACTCTGACCAGGTGCTCTCTGGTGTGTTAACAGATAGGGTAAACAAAAACTTCTCACTGAGCCTGATGCCATCCCATTGCTCATGAGATCAGTAACAACAACAATATCATTAACCTGGCAAATCCCCTGCCACCACCACTTCTGCCCACTGGAGTCCCCAATCTCTGCACAGAAGTGTTACCCTGAAAGTGACAGAGATTATATTGTGGTAACATTAAATTATTTACACATTAGCTTTAACTTTTTTTATTTTATTTATTCATTTTTAGAGAGGAGAGAGAGACAGAGAGGGAGAGAGAGAAGAGAGAAAGAGAAAGAGAGAAGGGGGAGGAGCTGGAAGCATCAACTTCCATATGTGCCTTGACCAGGCAAGCCCAGGTTTTCGAACTGGCGACCTCAGCATTTCCAGGTCAACGCTTTATCCACTGCACCACCACAGGTCAGGAATTACACATTAGCCACACACTCATAGAGATGCTGTATACTGCACACACAGGGAGCCCATGTGAGATGGGCACAAAGGGTACCTTCTACCTGCCCATAGGGTGACAGTCTTAGTTCCTGTCTAAGCACAGGTGGGCTGCTCATTGCATTAACAGCTCAGTTTTTCAGCCATATAGTGTGTGGAAATCTCTCAAGTTCTGGCGATGGGTTAACTCTCAGTCATATTTTCTGTATTTATCACTTGAGTACTTTATTCAGAAACTGAGAAAGGTTATGTAAGGAGCATTTAAACCCCACCCAACACATTTTTTATAATGATTTTTTCTCCTTAGTGTCAAAATCCAACTGCAAGTATTATCTGAAAGCTACGATGATAATAGGATAGGAAATATGAGAGCTGGGAAAATGCATCCACACCTCCTGGCTCTGCACAGTCTCATCATCTACTGAACAGAATCAGCAATGCAAGCACAAATATAAGGATTTGAACCTTTCAGCATTTATCCTGGCTGCTCTTAAGGAAACGATTCCAGGACCACCAAGCTAAAATATGCCCAAAAACTTAGTGGCAATCAAACCAAATGTAAGAACAAATATAAATGTAAAGGTTCAACTGGGAGCTAAGATCTCTAGACTCTGGGTCTAGCTCTGTTCCCAGCTGGCTGTATGACTTTTGAAAAACTCCTTTAAGCCTTGGGGTCACTCATTCATTTAAAAGGCTGCAGCTCTGAATTAGGGCTTCTTAACTAAGAGAGATGTTTGACAGAACTGTCCCATGCACATGATGAGTGTGAGGGCAGATAAGGAATTGATAACACCTAAATCTCTGCCCAAGGTGGCAGCCAGGTCTAAAATCCCATGGTTTTATGAAAAATAAATTTGGCAAATGATAAGTAGAGTTCTCAGTGATATTCGGTCCTACAGCCCATAACTTCCCTAAACTGCCAAGTTTCTGGAACGGCTTATCCCAAGCTTACTTCAGGGTGACGGTGTGCACTTTACAAAGAGGTAATGTCCTTAGATTGCCAAAGCAGCTGTGCTGGACTCAAACAGTGACAAACAGTAAATGTGCAACCCATTAAAGAAAACCAGGCATAAAATAGTTTAGGCAAATGTATATTGTACAAAGTAGTTTTATCTTATTTTTTTTTCTTTCTTTCCAGTTGGGTGAGGAAGGGGAGAAAACCTAGGGTGCTTGTATTTCAACATGAAAAACGGAAATGATGCCCTCTTGTGGTGCCTTAACTGTGTCTCCTACTTCTACAGGTCACACAGGGCCACCTCATAGGGTTGTACATTCAAACAGAGTATAATGGAAATGGCATTCTATGCATTATATACTGTACATCCTAGATAACCACACAGCAACTCTTACATGCATATATGAATATATATGTACATATTCAACATATACACACATACCAAACACATATACACAAGTATATACAACAAATATACCCATGCATAAACACTAATGCATATATACAAACACAAGCACTTGCATAATACATAGCATGCACAATACATGTATACCTAGTATATATGCATGCACATACCTAAAAGTATATATGCATCCACACATACACACATGTTTAAACACACACTTACAATAAGCCAGCATAAGCATACACATATATGTACAACAAACACATATATGCAAACATGTAGACAAAGTCATATGTCTGCACAAGCACATACACACTGACTCTATTACAGTATACTATAATTAATCAAGAACAGTCAACAAAGTGCTATTCAACACTTACTGTATGCCAAGCACCATTCTAAATAATTTACACGTATTAACTCACTTAAACATCAAAAATTCCAACAGATCTTTCTTGTTTTTATCCCCATTTTATCTATGAACAAACTACAACAAAGGAAAGTTCAGTAACTCGCCTGTGGTTACAGAACAAGTAAGGATTAAAACCATTATTTGAATAGGGTTTATACTCAAAACTATTCAAATGCTAATTAATTTTTCTAAGATATTTGAAGGCATATCTGTGGCAAGAAAATTGTGACAATGTCTGTAAGGCAATAAAGTTGCACTTCAATGACTTCTCATCAGCACTTTCAAAATGGTCTGTTCCTTTCCTGAAGCCTTCTCTAGGTATCCCTGTCCCCTGTTACCATTTCCACTCTACCCTACACACACACACACACACACACACACACACTCACACACTCATTCTGGCAGTCTGTCATATATCCACCTTATATGTGCACACATGTGTAGTTACTTAAAACTATATCCAACATTTATTGAGAGCCTGCTATACAGAAGATGCTTTTCTTATGTCTCTACATTATTTCTCATAGCATCCATGAAAGGTGATGAGTATTGTTCCTATTTCATAAGAAGAAACTAAAGCACAGAGAGAGGAAATTTACTTAAGGACATATAACTAGTAAATGGCAGATTGGGTGTGAAAACCAGGCATTCTGGCTCCAAAGCTCTTGCTGTTTTCACTATGCCACCCAGCTTCTCTCTTTTCACCCCATAAAAATCCTGCCATTTCCACCACAGTTCACAGCAGTTGGGAAGGACGAAATCCAGAGAGCCAAAAAATTTAAAGATTTTGAAATGCAACTGCTGAATTAATTTTTGTACATGAGAACAAATTATATTCTAGTTTTATCCCTTGAATGTGGGTTTTCAATTTTCCTAGCACTATTTATTGAAGAGGCATTGTATGGTTTTGGCTCCTTTATCAAAAATTATTTGAATATATATATATATATGTGTGTGTGTGTGTGTGTGTGTGTGTGTGTGTGTGTGTGTGTGTGTGTGTGTGTGTTTATATCTGGTCTCTCAATTCTGTTCCATTGGGCTGTGTGTCTCTCTCTATATAACCTTGGTCTTAGAGAAGATTTTATGAATTTGACCCCAAAGGCAAGGGAAGTAAAGGTGAAAATCAATGAATGGGACTATATCAAACTAAAAAAGATTACAGCAAAAGAAGCCACCATCACCAACAACAAAAAGGCAAACAACTGAATGGGAGAAGATATTTGCAAACAACACCTCTGACAACAGGTTGATATCCAAAATATAAAAAGAACTCATACAACTCAACACCAAACAACAAACAATCCAATTTAAAAATCGGCAGAGGACCTGAACAGACACTTCTCCCAAGAAGACATACAAATGGCCAACAGACACATTTAAAAATGCTCAATTTCACTAGCTATTAGAGAAATGCCAAAACTACAATGAGATATCAACAAGACAGGTAATAATAACAAGTGTTGGAGACGCTGTGGAGAAAAAGTTACCTTATTCACTGTTGGTGAGAATGTAAAGTGGTACAACCATTATAGAAAACAGTATAGAGGTTCCTCAAAAAATTAAGAATTGAGTTACCATATAACCCAAAAATCCCTCTTCTGGACATTTACCTCCCAAAAAATGAACATATGTATTTATTTACAAAGATATATGCGGTCCTATGTTCTATGCAGCATTACTCACAGTGGCCAAAACATGGAAACAACCAAAGTGTCCTTTGGTAGATGATTGAATAAAGATGCGGTGCAGTCTGACCTGTGGTAGCGCAGTGGATAAAGCGTTGACCTGGAACACTGAGGTCACCGGTTTAAAAAAAAAACCTGCACTTGTCTGGTCAAGGCACATATGGGAGTTGATGTTTCCTGCTCCTCCCAACTTTCTCTCTCTCTCCTTCTCTCTCTCACTCTCTCTCCTCTATAAAAAATGAATAAATTAAATTTTTTTAAAAAGATGTGGTGCATATATATTATGGACTACTACTCAACCATAAGAAAGTATGAAATAATACCATTTGCAACAACATGGATGGACCTTGAGAATATTATGTTCAGTGAAGTAAGTCTGTCAGAAAAAATGAAGAATCATATGATTTCACTCATATGTGGAATATGAAACTGAAACTCACAGACACGGACAAGAGTATGGTGGTTACCAGAGGGAAGGGCACGGGCGAGTAGTGGTGGGTAAGGGAGCCAAATACATGGTGACAGAAGATGATCTGACTTCGGGTGGTGGGTACACAATTCAATATACTGATCACATACCATAGAAATGTACACTTGGGAGCTATATAATCTTATTAACCCATTTCACCTTGATAAATTTAATTTTAAAAAGTAAGTTCAATTAAGTTTAAAAGCTTTAAAAATACAACTGCTGGATTGAGCCACAAATAATATAAGTTGTATGGCCTGTTTAGGAGAAAGAAGTTTAATACAGGTGTTTGCATGCTTACCAAGTTATTGGTAGGCCTAAAAGAGCAGGTGTCTGGTCTGGGCCTGACTTCTAAAACACCACTGCAAAACTAGTAAAAGTGGAACTTTCCTCTGTCATAGTCAGGAACCTGGGATTGGGAAGATGCTGCTCCAGCTGCTGGCTCTGGGTCACACTGTGCCAGCTATGATCTGGAGATCAGGAGGTTCCTTTAGAATGGCTGTTCCTGGGCCATGGCCAGTCTGTGACCACCTGCTTCACCCTTCCCTCTCTCCCTTCTTTCTCTCTCTCTCTCTGTTCCCCTCCCGAAGCCATGGCTCAATTAGCTCGAGCAAGTAGGCCTTGAGCGCTAAGGATGGCTCCTGCTTTCACCTCAGGCACTAAAAAATTGCTTCAGTTGCTGAGCAAGTGACAATGCCCCAGATGGGCAGAGCATCACCCCTAGTGGGCTTGCCGGGTGGATCCCAGTCAGGACACATTCAGATGTCTGTCTGCTTCCCCTCCTCTCACTAAAATAAAAAAATTTAAAAAAAAGGTAGCCCTGGAGTAATGTCATGCCTGCTGGACCCTCATGAATAGAACAGATGCCTCCAGCCACACCACCATTCACCCTTCCAAACTGATTTCCAAATTTGTTTCCTTTAAAGTTCACACCATTGGTGGAACCCAGATCATTCCTAAATCCCTACTGCAAGAAAGTCTCAGAAAGAAAGTTCACAGTTAACCAACCTGCACAATACACAGGCACATAAGAAAGACAGAAGCAGGGGTGGAGTGACCCGATCTACAGTTCCTACCCCATCATTTTGAACAGAAAAGTAAAGGTCTAAAAGAAATGTTTCTGATAATATTATATTCAAGTAAGGAAGCCTGTCAGTCATCTAGCAAATAGTTCCACAGAGGGAACCACCGACTCTGTCCATTGGTGATCCATTGGTACTGCCTGAGGTAAAGCTTTCATGAGAGCAGGGGATTATGGGCCAGCTGACCTCCAGTCCCCACACTGAGAGGAGGCAGACATGCCCTCCAGAGGCTGGGAGAGGAGAAGAACTCCTGGGAGCTATTCTTTACTGGTCTCTCACCACGGGTACCCAGCCCAACACTGGGCATTTCCTCTCCACACACTGAGAAGTTGGCAGGGAGAGAAGCCATCCCCATCCAAACAAAGCAAAATGAAACACTTCCCTCTCCCAATTCTCAAGTCAAAAAAGAAAAGTCTTGCAATAACTCCCTTCTTTAAAATCACCTTTATTTTAATCAGCCTGTGTCAGATGGGCTGCAAACCAGATGTGACAAGTCAAAGCAACTGTACAGTTATTTGAATAAATTTCTTTTTTAAATAGAAATTTTATTTCATATCAATGTTTCTGAGTTTTTTGGGTATATACCCAGTAGATGGATTGCTGGGTATAAGGTAGTTCTATTTTCAGTTTTTTGAGGAACCACCATACTTTCTTCCATAATGGTTGTACTACTTTACATTCCCACCAACAGTGTATGAGGGTTCCTTTTTCTCTACAGCCTCTCCAGCATTTGCTATTACCTGTCTTGTTAATAATAGCTAATCTAACAGGTGTGAGGTGGTATCTCATTGCAGTTTTGATTTGCATTTCTCTAATAACTAAAGAAGATGAGCATCTTTTCATATATCTGTTGGCCATTTGTATTTCTTCCTGGGAGAAGTGTCTGTTCATGTCCTCTTCCCATTTTTTTATTGGATTGATTGTTTGTTGTTGAGTTTTATGAGTTCTTTGTATATTTTGGATATTAGGCCTTTGATCTTGATAACACTGTATGAAATGAAATAAGTAAATAAGAAAAAAACAGGAACTGCATTATTCCATACATAGGTGGGACATAAAAGTGAGACTAAGAGACATTGATAAGAGTGTGGTGGTTACGGGGGGAGGGGGGAGAGGGAGAGGGAAAGGGGGAGGGGCACAAAGAATACCAGATAGAAGGTGACAGAGGACAATCTGACTTTGGGTGATGGATATGCAACATAATTGAATGACAAGATAACCTGGACATGTTATTTTTGAATATATGTATCCTGATTAATTGATGTCACCCCATTAAAAAAATAAAATTATAATAAAAAAAGGAACTTTATTTCTGAATGCCTTCTATGGACCGGACACTGTTCTAGGATATCTATCTATTACTTGATAAATCCTCATGTCAAACCTATAAAATAATAATCAGTACTCTCTCAATTTTGCCACTGGGGAAACTGAGGCTCATAAATTAAAATTTTTGGCCCAATCATATAGCTATTACTCTGTGGAGCTGAAATTCATACCTAGCACTCTATTCCGTAGCCCTCACGGTCCCAATTACATGAGTATTTCTCAGCCTTTTTTAGCCACATACCACCCAAAAAACTTTGTCATGCATTCTTTTCTGTAGCTGATATTATACAAACAATAGAGACTCTTTATTTTCCAAATAATGGTTATTAAATTTTATTTCCAAATATAGAATTATTGTATGATCATATTTATTCTACTCTTTCAAACTATACATCATCCCAGCTCTTCCAGGGGTTATAATGATACAATGTTTCCCTGTATTACAACAACCAATAAAAAAATAATTGAGAAGTTAAGAAAATTTTCAAACAAAGTAAAGAGTCATAAAATTTATAAAAAGCAGTCACCTTAGAATAAGATATCCCCCAAATAGAAGTTTGAATCTCTTGCAAGGTGGCTTCTTCATTTATGCATGTGTGATATTCCAAATACTTTAAAGAGCTGTGAAGATGAATTCTAAATTTTTCACTATGAAAAATGCTTTCTTGTTTCAAAGACTATACAAAGGAAGTTGAAGTATTATTTTTGGATAACTAACAAGACATCTTTAATTAAATTGATCCCTATACTTGAATAAAACAATACTCATATTAAAAAACAGTTGTGGCCCTGGCCAGTGGCTCAGTGGATAAAGAGTCAGCCTGGTGTATGAACATCTGGGTTCAATTCCCTGTCAGGGCACACAGGAGAAGTGACCATCTGCTTCTCCCCTTCTTCCTCTCATTCATTTCTCCCTCTTCCCCTCCCACAGCTAGTGGATCAATTAGTTTAAGTGTGGCCCCAGGCACTGAGGATAGCTCCGTAGGACCGAATCAGCCTCAGGCACTAAAAATAGCTTGGTACTGAAACATCAGCCCCAGGTGGGTTTGCTGGTTAGATCCTAGTTTGGGCGCATGCAGGAGTCTGACTCACTATCTCCCCTCCTACCATTTAAAAAATCAAAAAAGCAGTTGCTTCCTTCTTATGTAGATGTGAGCATAATACTCTGAAAGATAATTGTCAGAAGTCTATGGACTTCTACACTTCTAAAGAATGAAGTTTTGGTTTGATTTTTTACACTGGACCCAGGAAGTGTGCCATAGTGAAAGAAAGCTTGCTTCTAAAGCCACTTTATTATTTTTATTTCAACTGGGTTGAATTCTCTCCTTCATCTTCCCATTATTAATTGGCTATCAATCTCATCTCTTTCTTTGGGACTTTATTTTCAAGCTTATTTTTTGTTAAAGTTGTTTTTCATTGTTTCATTTCCTCCCTTCCCTTCCTGCCCAGATATTTTATCATTACTTTACACCCAGATCAAAATTAAGAGTATTAGTGGTGAGAGTTACAACATAGGAATTAGGAATATGGCAGATACCCATCTAGAGAGCATCTTGCTTTGGTTTCTGGTTAAGAGTCTAGAACTGGGTCACTTTCTAGGCTTGGTCTTAAAAAGTTCAGCCCAAGACATTGATCAGCAGCAGATTTTTCCCCTAGCTTCCTTTAATAAGAAGTAGAAGCCCCATCAGGGCCCTGGTTTCAAATACTAGGTCTGAATCCATTTCCCCACCTTGCAAGAAGCAATTTTAACACCATCAGCCCAGAGGAACCAAACTTGCAGCTACCAATCATGCATTCATTTATTCAGTCCTGATGACAGTCTGTCCACGGCTTCGGCCCCACCACCACTTGGTGTTACTGATTCAGATCTTATTCATGACATGTTTACTTTATTTTTTAATACATGAAATAATTTAATTTCCTCTTTTTAAATTAAAAGTGTGTTCAGTTTGCATGTTACATTCTTATGGAGTCAGTCTTTAAGATTTAAGTTCCGAACCTGGGAGATGACGTCAGAGTAATGGCGGGGTAGGAAGCGATACCGATAAATCTCCCCCAAAACTCAACAAGATCTTCAACCAGAAACAGAAAAACCTATACTTGGAGCCTCCAGATGCTTCGCAATACACCCAAAGGTATGGTCGAGTGAAAAATTGGCTAAATATATAACCAAACCCCGAAGGAAATAGGGAATAAGAAATGCTCCGCCTTCCTCACTAACCTAAACAGGGCGGCTTTCTCTGGTAGCTGTGAATATAGAAACAGAGGCGGGCAGAGGGGGTGAATAGATCCAGGCCGTGGCACAAACAGCCAAACCAGGCTGTGGCACGGAGATCCAAGCCGAGGAAAAACTGATCCTGTGGCAACCCAGGCAATACAAGCTAACACTTGCGCCAAACCCAAACAAAGAAAGGCAAGAGGGGCAGCCATTTTATCCAGTCTCCTGGTCGGTGCTCAGTTAGTGGGCGAGAGATTTCTTCCTAAGCCTCGGGAGTGGGTGCCCATGTTACCCCACAGAGAGGCAGAGTCAGAGGCCTTTTTTGGGCCAAAATCAGAATCTCTGGGCAGCCCAAGTACCCTGGGAAAGCTGCGCATGGGAGGGAGCGAGAACTAATTCCAACAGTGGAAATTTTCCGTGCTGGTGGGGGTTTCACTCAGAGGGAAACGCGGCCAGCCTCATATCCTGGTCTGCGTGCGCAGATAGGGAGTGAGAGATTTCTCCGAGTGCCTTGGCAGTGCACCCTCGTGTTATCGCACAAAGAGGCAGAGTCAGAGGCCTTTTTGTGGGCCAAAGCGGAATCTCGGGCTGCCCCAGCGCCTTGCAAAAGCCGCACACGGGGACGGAGCGAGAGCCAATTCCAATGCTGCAACTTTTCCATGCGGTTGGGGGTTTCACTCAGAGCGTGAGACTGCTGGCCGGATATCCTGGTCTGCGCATGCAGACAGTGAGTGAGAGTTTCCTCTAAGCGCCCCGGAAGTGGGTGCCCACCTGTGTTACCGGACAGAGTGGCAGAGCCAGAGGTCTTCGAGTGGGCGGAAACCCTGCCTGATTATGCTAGCAGCTCTGACTGACTGAGCCTTACCCAGAGCCCTGTGCTAAGTGGAAATAGAGTGGGGAGTTGCCAGGTATTTGAGCCTATTACTATCCAGTCAGAGGCAGAAGCAAACCCATAGCTGGATTATCAGGCTACTAATTGAGGAAGGAAAGACTAGGAGAAAGGCTCCAGGAACACGGACTCTCTTACTGTCGGAGCCTATAAATGCTAATGATCCTCGACTGCCAATGAGACTTAAGCACAATACATGACATTGCCATAGAGGCTTATCAACTGCAAACCTCTACCTGAGCATGCCAAAGGGGCAGAACCCGGGGTACAGAGTCACCGACCAGGAAGACGGAGAGAAAAAAAAAAAGCAAGAAGATAACCTCTCAAAATCAAGAATAATATGCAGACTTTATAACCTATCCCATTTTATTATATTTGTTCGTTTGTTTCTCTTATCTTCATTCTTGATACTTTTTTTCCTCCTCCAATTTGGCCGATTAACTCTCTGCCGGTCTTACTCTCTCCTCTTCTTGAACTACACTACCCATAAGTGTTACACCTCCCATTATCTTTTCTCTCCTCTTCTTTCTCTCTATGAGGGTTGCACTCCAAAACCCTTAACTCTCTCTCTCTCTCTCTCCTTTCTTTTTTCTTCTTTTAGTGGTTCCCTCTTTTTTTTCTCTCTCTCTCTTTCTTTACTCCCTCTATATTTCTTTCTTCCTTTCAACTTTACATCTCCTCTCATTCAAACCTCAATAACAAACAAATTATCTTATCTGGGACTCAAACTTATGTTTGTGGCATTTTGGGGGGTTTTTACTTCACCTTTTTAACTCGCTAGCACTGCTCCCATCCCTGGCTCTCCATTTTATCTAGTTCTTGTTCCACTAAATACAATAGTAATTTTTTAATTTGTCCCCCCATTTTTCTGTTTTCCTCTTATTCCTCTCATCATAACTCTTAGACAACCAACACCAAAAAGCAAATCATTTTATTCTTGACCCAAATTTTTTCTTTATTTTCTTTTTGTGGGTCCATACCCACATTTTTTTCTTTTTTTTTCTTTTTTTTTTTTTTTTTGCCCCTTTATTACTCTTCCCCAATTCAGGCCCTCCATCACAGGCATGGTTTGTTATAATTCACAGTTCACCACAAGATTCTCTCAAGAAAGAGGGGAGAGGAGAAGAGAGGAAAAAAGTGAGGGGGGGAATAATTTCCTTTTTTAAAAAATTTTTATTTTATTTTATTTTTCTTTATTTCATTATGATTTTTTTTTAAAAAAGAACAACTCTTTTTTTATTTTTTTATTTTTTTTAACTTTTTATTCTTTATTAAATCTCATTAATACTATCAACAAAACCACCCTCAGATGCCATTAAGGAAGAAAAAATCAAATATCATGGATACAAAAGAAAGAGAGGTAACACGGCTAGATGAGGAAAAATCTATGGAGAAAAAATTTAATATATTGGAAACCTTGGAGCTAAATGACAGAGAATTCAAGATAGAAATCCTAAAAATCCTCTGAGATATACAAGAAAACACAGAAAGGCAATTTAGGGAGCTCAGAAAACAACTCAATGAACACAAAGAATATATGTCCAAGGAAATTGAAACTATAAAAACGAATCAAACAGATGAAAAACTCAATTCACGAGTTGAAAAACGAAGTAACAAGCTTAGCTAATAGAACAGGTCAGATAGAAGAGAGGATTAGTGAAATAGAAGACAAGCAACTTGAGGCACAACAGAGAGAAGAAGAAAGAGACTCAAAAATTATAAAAGAAATGAGACAGCCCTACAAGAATTTTCTGACTCCATCAAAAAGAATAACATAAGAATAATAGGTATATCAGAGGGAGAAGAGAGAGAAAATGGAATGGAGAACATACTCAAACAAATAATAGATGAGAATTTCCCAAGCCTGTGGAAAGAACTAAAGCCTCAAATTCAAGAAGCAAACAGAACTCCGAGTTTTCTTAACCCCAACAAACCTACTCCAAGGCATATCATAATGAAATTGACAAAAACCAATGACAAAGAAAAAATTCTCAAGGCAGCCAGGGAAAAGAAGAATACAACATATAAAGGAAGGCCCATTAGATTATCATCAGATTTCTCAGCAGAAACTCTACAAGCTAGAAGAGAGTGGACCCCAATATTTAAAGTCCTGAAAGAAAGGAACTTTCAGCCATGAATATTATACCCATCAAAGCTATCCTTCAAATATGAAGGAGAAATAAAAACATTCACAGATACAGAAAAGATGAGGGAATTAATCATCAGAAAACCCCCACTCCAGGAATTACTAAAGAGGGTTCTCCAATCAGATACAAAGAACAAAAAAAAAAAACAAAACCAGAGCCACAAGTAAAAGCTCCAAGAAGAACACAATAAAACCAAATTTAAACTGTGACAACAACAAAAAGAAAGGGGCGGAGAAGATGGAGATTAACAGTAGCAAAGGACAATGGAGTGCAAAAGTACTCACAAAATAGTTCGCTACAATGAACAGGGTAGGGACCCTTTTCATTTCTCAAAGGTAACCACCATTGAAAAAACCACCACAGAAGCACATGAGATAAAAGAGATAGCAACAGAGGAAAGATGTATGGAATACAACCAAATAAAAACAAAAGATAGAAAAACGAATGAGAAGGATCAAACAAGACACAAAACTAACAGAAAGCAAGATATAAAATGGCAATAGGGAACTCACAAGTGTCAATAATTACACTAAATGTAAACGGATTAAACTCACCAATAAAAAGGCACAGAGTAGCAGAATGGATTAAAAAAGAAAATCCAACTGTATGCTGCCTACAGGAAACTCATCTAAGTAACAAGGATAAAAACAAATTCAAAGTGAAAGGCTGGAAACAATACTCCAAGCAAATAACATCCAAAAAAAAAGCAGGTGTAGCAATACTCATATCGGATAATGCTGACTACAAGACAGGAAAAGTACTCAGAGACAAAAATGGCCATTTCATAATGGCTAAGGGACACTGAATCAAGAAGACAAAACAATTCTTAATATATATGCACCAAACCAAGGAGCACCAAAATATATAAGACAGCTACTTATTGACCTTAAAACAAAAACTGACAAAAATACAATCATACTTGGAGACCTCAATATACCGCTGACGGCTCTAGATCGGTCATCCAAACAGAGAATCAACAAAGACATAGTGGCCTTAAACAAAACACTAGAGCACCTGGATATGATAGACATCTACAGGACATTTCATCCCAAAGTGACTGAGTATACATTTTCTGTGTACATGGATCATTCTCAAGAACTGACCACATGTTAGGCCACAAAAACAACATCAGCAAATTCAGAAAAATTGAAGTTGTACCAAGCATATTTTCTGATCATAAAGCCTTGAAACTAGAATTCAACTGCAAAAAAGAGAAAAAAAATCCCACAAAAATGTGGAAACTAAACAACATACTTTTAAAAAATGAAAGGGTCAAAGAAGAAATAAGTGCAGAGATCAAAAGATATATACAGACTAATGAAAATGACAATACAACATATCAGAATCTATGGGATGCAGCAAAAGCAGTGATAAGAGGGAAGTTCATATCACTTCAGGCATATATGAACAAACAAGAGAGAGCCCAAATGAACCACTTAACTTCCCACCTTAAGGAACTAGAAAAAGAAGAACAAAGACAACCCAAAACCAGCTGAAGAAAGGAGATAATAAAAATCAGAGCAGAAATAAATGAATTAGAGAACAGAAAAACTATAGAAAAAATTAATAGAACAAGGAGCTGGTTCTTTGAAAAGATCAACAAAATTGACAAAACCTTGGCAAGACTTACCAAGGAAAAAAGAGAAAGAACTCATATAAACAAAATCCAAAATGAAAGAGGAGAGATCACCACGGACACCGTAGATATACAAAGAATTATTGTAGAATACTATGAAAAACTATATGCCACTAAATTCAACAACCTAGAAGAAATGGATAAATTCCTAGAACAATTCAACCTTCCTAGACTGAGTCAAGAAGAAGCAGAAAGCCTAAACAGACCTATCAGTAGAGAAGAAATAGAAAAAACCATTAAAAACCTCCCCAAAAATAAAAGTCCAGGCCCTGACGGCTCTACCAGCGAATTTTATCAAAGATTCAAAGAAGACTTGGTTCCTATTCTACTCAAAGTCTTCCAAAAAACTGAAGAAGAAGCAATATTTCCGAACAAATTTTATGAGGCCAACATAACCCTCATACCAAAACCAGGCAAGGATGGCACAAAGAAAGAAAACTACAGACCAATATCTCTAATGAATACAGATGCTAAAATACTAAACAAGATACTGGCAAATCGAATACAACAACATATTAAAAAAATAATACATCATGATCAAGTGGGATTCATCCCAGAATCTCAAGGATGGTTCAACATAATTAAAACGGTTAACGTAATACACCATATCAACAAAACAAAGAACAAAAACCACGTGATCTTATCAATAGATGCAGAAAAGGCTTTCGATATAATACAACACAATTTTATGTTTAAGACTCTCAACAAAATGGGTATAGAAGGAAAATATCTCAACATGATAAAGGCCATATATGATAAACCATCAGCCAACATCATATTAAATGGCACTAAACTGACGGCTTTCCCCCTTAAATCAGGAACAGGACAGGGTTGTCCACTCTCTCCACTCTTATTTAATGTGGTACTAGAGGTTCTAGCCAGAGCAATCAGACAAGACAAAGAAATAAAATCATCCATATCGGAAAAGGAGAAGTAAAGGTATCACTTTTTGCAAATGATATGATCCTATACATCGAATACCCCAAAGAATCCACTAAAAGACTACTAGAAACAATAAGCCAATACAGTAAGGTCGCAGCATACAAAATTAACCTAGAGAAGTCAATAGCCTTTCTATATGCTAACAATGAAACAATTGAGAATGATCTCAAAAGAATAATCCCCTTCACGATTGCAACAAAAAAAATAAAATACTTAGGAATAAATATAACAAAGAATGTAAAGGACTTATATAATGAAAACTATAAACCATTGTTAAGGGAAATCGAAAAAGATATAATGAGGAGTGACGTCACAGAAATGGCACCGTGAGCAGCGCGTCTGACCGATCTGCCCAAAATCTCAACAAATTTATCAACTAGAAACAGAAAAATTTATCCTCGGAGCATTCCGGAGTTCCACACACACACTGAAAGCAAAAGGACTGTTGCCGAGGAGGGAGTACACCTGTGGTGAGTCAACCCACACGTGCAGCTGCCCACCCACACTCGGGGAACGGCAGCCTGGGCACTGACGGCCACCACTGCATGCCCTGAGAAACCGCATGTGCGCCCCCCGTGTCGCGGTCCGGAGAGTCCCTGGCCACTGGCGTGATGAGAAACCGCGCATGCGCCCTGTTCCGCAGTCCGGAGAGTCCGCAGCCACTGGCGTGACGAGAAACCACGCGCGCGTCCTGTGCCGCGGTCCAGAGAGTGCCCGTCCATTGATGTGCTGAGAAACCGCGCGTGCGTGCCTCGTGCCGCGGTCCGGAGAGTCCCCGGCCACTGGCGTGTTGAGAAACCGCGCGCACACCCCGAGCCGCGGTCCGAGAGGGGCGCCAAGGCTGTCTTTCCTAGTCAGGAGATTCTCTCCATGGACGGGGCACCTCACCCAGCCATTCAAGCTAACAATCAAGCGTTGGGGGGAGGGGCGCGCAGGCAGTCTGAAATACTTTCTGGAGCACAGCTGCGGATCCAATCACTGAAATTAGCTTAACCCACGAAATCTACGCACCCACGGGGCTCTAATTGATAAGATCTCTCCCAGTTCAGTGATCCAAGAAAAGAGGCGTGATATTTTTCAGAGCCTTTTGCTAAAGGGGCGGGGGCAACTTCTGATTGACAGAGCCTCCATATTCAGGGATATACCTAAAAAGAGGGACTTGGCAGATATTAAGATCTATAAAGCAAGCAGCGACTAGTGCTTCTTCTTCCCAGCCAAAACAGGCTACCAAGTGTGGAAAGCCTGGGTTGAGTGGTCCAACTGAATGATAGGCGCTGAACAATCACCTTGACAACAATTGACTCCCAGCCCCACCTGATTACGCTGGAGGCTCTGACTGCCAGAGCCTTACCCAGAGCCTTGCGCTGAGTGAGGATAGAGTGGGGATTTCCCAGCTCTTTGAGCCTCTTACTCCCCAGACAGAAGCAGTGGCAGCCTCATAGCTGGATCACCAGGCTGCTAATTCAGGAAGGGGAGACTAGGAGAGAGACTCCAGGAAAGCAAACTCTCTCATTGTTGGACTCTGCAAACGCCAACAAGCCTTGACTACCAGCGAGACTAAAGCCAATTATATGACATTGCCATAGAATCCCATCAACTGCAAATTCCTACCTAAGAGTGACACAGGGGCAGAACCTGGGGTACAGAGTCACCGACCAGGAAGAGGGAGAGAAAAGAAAAAAGGAAGAAGTTAACCTCTCAAAATCAAGAAAAATCCACAGACTTTATAACTTGTTCCACTAATTCTTTGTTGTTGTTTCTTTCTTCTATCTTATTGCCTTTGTTATTATTTCTATTTCTTCCACCTCGGTCCTTTTACTCTCTGCCCATCTTATGCTACCCATTTCTTGAACTACACTACCCATGAGTGTTACATTTTATTATTTTTCTTCATCCTAACTCTCCTTTAGGGTTACACTCCAAAACCCTTAACTCTTACTCTCTCCCCTTTTCTTTTTTTTTCCCCTTTTTTTCTTCCTTTGTTTCTCTCTTATTCTTATTTCTTCCTTTCTATTCATTTCTTCTTTTCTCCTTTTACTTTTCTTCCCATTTAAGCCTCAATCACGAACAAATTATTTAATTTGGGACTCAAGTTTTTTGGGGGTTTTTTTTGTTCTTTTTTTTCTTCTTCTGCCTTTGTTCTTGGTTATCCTTTGTTTGTTTTTGTGGCATTTTGGGCACTTTTTACATTGCTTTTTAACTCACTAGCATTCCTCCCAACCCAAAGTCTCCATTGTATTTAGTCTTCGCTCCACTTAATACAACAGATTTTTACTTATTATTTTTATTTTTATTTTTTCTTCTTTAATTATTGTTTTTTCTCTCCTTTTTTCTGTTTTCCTCTTATCCCTCTCATTATATGTCTCAGTCGACCATCACTTACAAGCAAATCATTTTATGCTTGTCTAAGATTTTCTCATTTTTGGGTTTTTTTTTTTTTTTGTATTTATTAGGTCCCTACTCCCTTTTTTGCCCCTTGAACTCTTCACCCCAAATCAGGCCCTCCATTATAGGCAGTTTTTGTTCCATTTAGCTAAATATACTTCACAGGTCATCACGATATTTCCTTAAGGAGGTGAGAGGAGTGGAAGAGAAGAAAGAAAAAAGGGGGAAATAATAAATTATTAATTTTTTTTTTGTGGAGTGTTTTCCGTTTTTCTTTTTTTTTTCTTTTTATTTTTTATTAATTCTAATTAACACTATCATCAAGACCACCTTCAGATGCCAATAAGAAAAAGGAAATCGAACATTATGGATACAAAAGACAGAGAGGTAACACAAATAGATGTGGAAAAATCTATGGAGAAAAGATTTAACATATTGGAAGCCTTGGAGCCAAATGACAGAGAATTTAAAATAGAAATCTTAAAAATACTCAGAGATATACAAGAAAACACAGAAAGGCAATTTAGGGAAATCAGAAAACAACTCAACGATCACAAAGAATATATTACCAAGGAAATTGAAACTATAAAAACAAATCAAACAGAAATGAAAAACTCAATTCACGAGCTGAAAAACGAGGTAACAAGCTTAGCTAATAGAACAGTCCAGATAGAAGATAGGATTAGTGAAATAGAAGACAAGCAACTTGAGGCACAACAGAGAGAAGAAGAAAGAGACTCAAAAATAATAAAAAACAAGAAAGCCCTATGGAATTATCTGACTCCATCAGAAAGAATAACATAAGAATAATAGGTATATCAGAGGGAGAAGAGAAAGAAAATGGAATGGAGAATATACTCAAACAAATAATAGATGAGAACTTCCCAAGCCTGTGGAAAGAACTAAAGCCTCAAATTCAAGAAGCAAACAGAACACCGAGTTTTCTTAACCCCAACAAACCCACTCCAAGGCACATCATAATGAAGATGACACAAACCAATGACAAAGAAAAAATTCTCAAGGCAGCCAGGGAAAAGAAGAGTACAACATATAAAGGAAGGCCTATTAGATTATCATCAGATTTCTCAGCAGAAACTCTACAAGCTAGAAGAGAGTGGACCCCAATATTTAAAGCCCTGAAAGAGAGGAACTTTCAGCCAAGAATACTATACCCATCAAAGCTATCCTTCAAGTACGAAGGAGATATAAAAACATTCACAAATACAGAAAAGATGAGAGAATTTATCATCAGAAAGCCCCCACTCCAGGAAATACTAAAGGGGGTTTTCCAACCAGATTCAAAGAACAAAAGAAAACATAACCACAAGTAACAGCTCCACCAAGAAAACAATAAAACCAAACTTAAACTGTGACAACAAAAGAAAAAAAAGGGGGAGAAAGGATGAAGATTAACAGTAGCAAAGGACGATGAAGCGCAGAAATACTTCATAAGATAGGGTACTACAATGAATATGGTAGGTACCCTTTTCATTACTTAATGGTAACCACCCTTGAAAAAACCACCACAAAAACACTTGACTTAAAAAAGGTAGCAACAGAGGAAAGAAGTATGGAATACAAACAAACAAAAACAAATGATAGAAAAACAAAAGAGAAGAATCAAACAAGATACAAAACTAACAGAAAGCAATTTATAAAATGGCAATAGGGAACCCACAAGTGTCAATAATTACACTAAATGTAAATGGATTAAACTTACCAATAAAAAGACACAGAGTAGCAGAATGGATTAAAAAAGAAAATCCAACTATATGCTGCCTACAAGAAACACATCTAAGCAACAAGGATAAAAACAAATTCAAAGTGAAAGGCTGGAAAACAATACTCCAAGCAAACAACACCCAAAAAAAAGCAGGTGTAGCAATACTCATATCTGATAATGCTGACTACAAGACAGAAAAAGTACTCAGAGACAAAAATGGTCACTTCATAATGATTAAGGGGACACTGAATCAAGAAGACATAACAATCCTTAATATATATGCACCAAACCAAGGAGCACCAAAATATATAAGACAGCTACTTATTGACCTTAAAACAAAAACTGACAAAAATACAATCATACTTGGAGACCTCAATACACCGCTGACGGCTCTAGATCGGTCATCCAAACAGAGAATCAATAAAGATATAGTGGCCTTAAACGAAATACTAGAACACCTGGATATGATAGACATCTACAGGACACTTCATCCCAAAGCGACAGAGTATACATTTTTCTCTAGTGTACATGGAACATTCTCAAGAATTGACCATATGTTGGGCCACAAAGACAATATCAGCAAATTTAGAAAAATTGAAATTGTACCAAGCATATTCTCTGATCATAAAGCCTTGAAACTAGAATTCAACTGTAAAAAAGAGGGGGAAAAACCCACAAAAATGTGGAAACTAAACAACATACTTCTAAAAAATGAATGGGTCAAAGAAGAAATAAGCGCAGAGATCAAAAGATATATACAGACAAATGAAAATGAAAATACGACATATCAGAATCTCTGGGATGCAGCAAAAGCAGTAATAAGAGGAAAGTTCATATCACTTCAGGCCTATATGAACAAACAAGAGAGAGCCGAAGTAAACCACTTAACTTCACACCTTAAGGAACTAGAAAAAGAAGAACAAAGACAACCCAAAACCAGCCGAAGAAAGGAGATAATAAAAATCAGAGCAGAAATAAATGAAATAGAGAACAGAAAAACTATAGAAAAAATCAATAAAACAAGGAGCTGGTTCTTTGAAAAGATCAACAAAATTGACAAACCCTTGGCAAGACTCACCAAGGAAAAAAGGCACAGGACTCAAATAAATAAAATCCAAAATGAAAGAGGAGAGATCACCACAGACATCATAGATATACAAAGAATTATTGTAGAATACTATGAAAAACTATATGCCACCAAATACAACAATCTAGAAGAAATGGATAAATTCCTAGAACAATACAACCTTCCTAGACTGAGTCATGAAGAAGCAGAAAGCCTAAACAGACCAATCAGCAGGGAGGAAATAGAAAAAACTATTAAAAACCTCCCCAAAAATAAAAGTCCAGGCCCAGACGGTTATACTAGTGAATTCTATCAAACATTCAAAGAAGACTTGGTTCCTATTCTACTCAAAGTCTTCCAAAAAATTGAAGAAGAAGCAATACTTCCAAACACATTTTATGAGGCCAACATAACCCTCATACCAAAACCTGGCAAGGATGGCACAAAGAAAGAAAACTACAGACCAATATCTCTAATGAATACAGATGCTAAAATACTAAACAAAATACTGGCAAACCGAATACAACAACATATTAAAAAAATAATACATCATGATCAAGTGGGATTCATCCCAGAATCTCAAGGATGGTTCAACATACGCAAAACGGTTAACGTAATACACCATATCAACAAAACAAAGAACAAAAACCACATGATCTTATCAATAGATGCAGAAAAGGCTTTTGATAAAATACAACACAATTTTATGTTTAAGACTCTCAACAAAATGGGTATAGAAGGAAAATATCTCAACATGATAAAGGCCATATATGATAAACCATCAGCCAACATCATATTAAATGGCATAAAACTGAGGACTTTCCACCTTAAATCAGGAACAAGACAGGGTTGTCCACTCTCTCCACTCTTATTTAACGTGGTGCTAGAAGTTCTGGCCAGAGCAATCAGACAAGACAAAGAAATAAAAGGCATCCATATCGGAAAAGAAGAAGTAAAGGTATCACTTTTTGCTGATGATATGATCCTATACATCGAAAACCCGAAGGACTCCACAAAAAGATTACTAGAAACAATAAACCAATACAGTAAGGTCGCAGGATACAAAATTAACATACAGAAGTCCATAGCCTTTCTCTATGCCAACAATGAAATATTAGAAAACGAACTCAAAAAAATAATCCCCTTCACGATTGCAACAAAAAAAATAAAATACCTAGGAATAAACATAACAAAGAATGTAAAGGACCTATATAATGAAAACTACAAAGCATTGTTAAGAGAAATAGAAAAATACAATGAGATAGAAAAATATTCCTTGTTCTTGGATAGGAAGAATAAATATAATCAAAATGGCCATATTACCCAAAGCAATATACAAATTTAATGCAATTCCCATCAAAATTCCTATGAGATTTTTTAAAGAAATGGAACAAAAAATCATCAGATTTATATGGAACTATAAAAAACCCCGAATAGCCAAAACAATCCTAAGGAAAAAGAATGAAGCTGGGGGCATTACAATACCTGACTTTAAACTATATTATAGGGCCACAATAATCAAAACAGCATGGTATTGGCAGAAAAATAGACACTCAGACCAATGGAACAGAATAGAAAGCCCAGAAATAAAACCACATATATATGGTCAAATAATCTTTGATAAAGGGGCCAACAACACACAATGGAGAAAAGAAAGCCTCTTCAACAAATGGTGTTGGGAAAACTGGAAAGCCACATGCAAAAGAATGAAACTCGACTACAGCCTGTCCCCGTGTACTAAAATTAATTCAAAATGGATCAAAGACCTAAATATAAGACCTGAAACAATAAAGTACATAGAAGAAGACATAGGTACTAAACTCATGGACCTGGGTTTTAAAGAACATTTTATGAACTTGACTCCAATGGCAAGAGAAGTGAAGGCAAAGATAAATGAATGGGACTACATCAGAATAAAAAGTTTTTGCTCAGCAAGAGAAACTGATATCAAAATAAACAGACAGCCAACTAAATGGGAAATGATATTTTCAAACAACAGCTCAGATAAGGGCCTAATTTCCAAAATTTACAAAGAACTCATAAAACTCAACAACAAACAAACAAACAATCCAATAAAAAAATGGGAAGAAGACATGAATAGACACTTCTCCCAGGAAGAGATACAAATGGCCAACAGATATATGAAAAGATGCTCAGCTTCATTAGTTATTAGGGAAATGCAAATCAAAACTACAATGAGATACCACCTCACCCCTGTTAGATTAGCTATGATCAACAAGACGGGTAATAGCAAATGTTGGAGAGGCTGTGGAGAAAAAGGAACCCTCATTCACTGTTGGTGGGACTGTAAAGTAGTACAACCATTATGGAGGAAAGTATGGTGGTTCCTCAAAAAACTGCAAATAGAACTACCTTATGACCCAGCAATCCCTCTACTGGGTATATACCCCAAAACCTCAGAAACATTGATACGTGAAGACACATGTAGCCCCATGTTCATTGCAGCACTGTTCACAGTGGCCAAGACATGGAAACAACCAAAAAGCCCTTCAATAGAAGACTGGATAAAGAAGATGTGGCACATATACACTATGGAATACTACTCAGCCATAAGAAATGAGGACATTAGATCATTTACAGCAAAATGGTGGGATCTTGATAACATTATAGGGAGTGAAATAAGTAAATCAGAAAAAAACAAGAACTACATGATTCCATACATTGGTGGAACATAAAAACGAGACTAAGAGACATGGACAAGAGTGTGGTGGTTACCAGGGCTGGGGGGAGGGAGGACGCAGGAGGGAGGGAGGGAGAGAGTTAGGGGGAGGGAGAGGGGCACAGAGAAAACTAGATAGAGGGTGACGGAGGACAATCTGACTCTGGGCGAGGGGTATGCAACATAATTTACTGACAAGATAACCTAGACATGTTTTCTTTGAATATATGTACTCTGAATTATTAATGTCATCCCATTAACATTAATAAAAATTTATATAAAAAAAGATATAATGAGATGAAAGAATATACCTTGTTCTTGGCTAGGAAGAGTAATTATAATCAAGATGGCTATATTACCCAAAGCAATATACAAATTTAATGCAATTCCCATCAAACTTCCAATGACATTTTTTAAAGAAATAGAGCAAAAAATCATCCGATTTATATGGAAGTATAAAAAACCCCGAATAGCCAAAGCAATCCTAAAGAAAAAGAATGAAGCTGGGGGCATTACAATACCTGACTTCAAATTATATTATAGGGCCTCGACAATCAAAACAGCATGGTATTGGCAGAAAAATAGACACTCAGACCAATGGAACAGAATAGAAAGTCCAGAAATAAAACCACATATATATAGTCAAATAATTTTTGATAAAGGGGCCAACAACACACAATGGAGAAAAGAAAGCCTCTTCAATAAATGGTGCTGGGAAAACTGGAAAGCCACATGCAAAAGAATGCAACTGGGCTACAGTCTCTCCCCTGTACAAAAATTAACTCAAAATGGATCAAAGATCTAAACCTAAGACCTGAAACAATTAAGTACATAGAAGAAGACATAGGTACTCAACTCATGGACCTGGGTTTTAAAGAGCATTTTATGAATTTGACTCCACAGGCAAGAGAAGTGAAGGCAAAAATTAATGAATGGGACTACATCAGACTAAGAAGTGTTTGCTCAGCAAGAGAAACTGATAGCAAAATAAACAGAAAGCCAACTAAATGGGAACTGATATTTTCAAACAACAGCTCAGATGACGGCCTAATATCCAAAATATACAAAGAACTCATAAAACTCAACAACAAACAAACAAACAATCCAAGAAAAAAATGGGAAGAGGATATGAATAGACACTTCTCCCAGGAAGAAATACAAATGGCCAACAGATATATGAAAAGATGCTCATCTTCTTTAGCTATTAGAGAAATGCAAATCAATACGGCAATGAGATACCATGTCACACCTGTTCGATTAGCTATTATTAGCAAGACAGGTAATAGCAAATGTTGGAGAGGCTGTGGAGAAAAAGGAACCCTCATACACTGTTGGTAGGAATGTAAAGTAGTACTACCATTATGGAAGAAATTATGGTGGTTCCTCAAAAAACTGCAAATAGAGCTACCTTATGACCCAGCAATCCCTCTACTGGGTATATACCCCAAAAACTCAGAAACATTGATACGTAAAGACACATGCAGCCCCATGTTTATTGCAGCATTGTTCACAGTGGCCAGGACATGGAAACAACCAAAAAGCCTGTCAATTGATGACTGGATAAAGAAGATGTGGCACATATACACTATGGAATACTACTCAGCCATAAGAAATGATGACATCGGAACATTTACAGCAAAATGGTGGGATCTTGATAACATGATACGAAGCAAAATAAGTAAATCAGAAAAAAACAGGAACTGCATTATTCCATACGTAGGTGGGACATAAAAGTGAAACTAAGAGACATTGATAAGAGTGTGGTTGTTACGGGGGGAAGGGGGGAATGGGAGAGGGAAAGGGGGAGGGGGAGGGGCACAAAGAAAACAAGATATAAGGTGACAGAGGACAATCTGATTTTGGGTGATGGGTATGCAACATAATTGAATGACAAGATAACCTGAACTTGTTATCTTTGAATATATGTATCCTGATTTATTGATGTCACCCCATTAAAAAAATAAAATTAAAAAAAATAAATAAAAATGTTTAGAAATATCTAAAAAAAATATTTAAGTTCCAAAGATACTGAACAGAGAAACATTTCTCTAAGCAATTTGTACAACCCTATACCTGGACAATACTCTCAACAATTCTATGGGAAAGTTAGTATCTACTTAATTCAGCAAATATTACATTGTCAGATTAACAACAGAGCCACTGGAGAAATTTCTGGGTTTCTGGCTGAGGAGTTAAAATTCTAAAAAGAGTAAAAATATGGCACCCAGCTCCACCAACCCACCCTCCATATCCAAAACAGGCATCATGAATTAATCACATTTACTCCTCCCCCCCCCCTTACCCTTGAAATAGCCTCACTTCTCAACACCCAGCACAGTCAGCTCACTCCAATCAGTTGGTCTAACCCAAGAAATAAAACCCATTTTCCATGTCTAGCTCAAGACCATAAAAGCAAGAGTGTGGCCAAAACAAGAGTCACGTGTACAAGAACTCATTACAACAAATATGAGTTCCATTTATAAGACATGCTAGAATTAATGCTCACAATTATAAAATAATATAAAATACCTGCTGAGAATAGTCAAAGGTAGATATGTTGCCTTTGTTCATTTGTTTTACTTTATAGCCTAAATACACCTTACTAAAATCTACCCCAATTTGAAAAAAAAATCAATTTTTAAAAGTTAAAACAAGTCACTGTCTATTACAAGAAATTCTTTTCCGTCTGGGGTAATATTTTTCCCCCTGGCACAACAATGTCAGCCAAGTGACTAAACACTACTTAATTTCTTTTGTTCTAACAGATTTCCTTTCAATATTTTCTCCATCCCTTATGGAGCATTCATTATTCAGAATGTTCAAGCTCATATTAGCAGTTTCCATCTTCAAGCAATGGAATTTCTGAAAATGATGGCCGCATTTCAAATCAGTCTGCAGTCCTTTCGCGATACGCACTGTAACTCAATGTCACTAAAGATTGGATCTGCAGCTTCCTGGCTTTGGAGCTACACTGTCTAAAGCCTTCATCATTTTAGAGCTCTTTTCATAAACTCCATTGTTTTATTTAAAGAATCACAAAATCTCTCTTCATTCATTTCCTTTTTGAGACAACTTTTGAAAACCCTATAATACAATAAACTTTAAAATCTTGGATTGCCTCTTGTTTCAAAATTCTTGCATCATGAACTGAGTGAGAATTTCAGAATCATATCTTCCTGGCTAGAGAAGTGAAATATGTAACATGCCCAGGCAGAAATATTTGGGGGTGCTGACCATCTGGTTTTGCCTTCACTGGGATTAAGGGTCTCAACTGCACTCAAACTGCCCATGTGTTTATATAGTACTGTATAATCATACCGAGAGGAAGTGTCTCTAACTTCAGGACTTTATGAAGACAAAAAGAATTGTCAGGATTATTGAATTCACATTTCAGTAAAAATTGGAAGAAGTTTATTATCCATACTTCTATGTTGGAACACATAGCAATATAGAAGATTTAGCAACTGGTAATAAATTTTTACTGCCATGAAGGAAACAGTGTGGTGGTCTTTACTTCTGTGTAGCTCTGCATCACTGTTCTTCCCCTCAATGGTCTTATTTAAGAATCCTTGTCACTCTCACAGATCATTTGTAGGCTTCTATCATTGACCATGGGAGACGCAGAAGGTTGTAGCAGCTTTCCCTCTCTGCCTCTATGCCCAGAGCCTGGTGTCTGTGTAGCAGCCTCACTGTAATTCTGATATCTGAGCACTGGAACATCGGAGCAGCAGTGGAAGCCCCGCCTTCTGCTAGTGATGTAGCTGCACTTGCATTGTCCTGTGATACTTGCTGTGCGGCATCAACAATATACTCGCCAACCACCTCAGGAAAGTAATTTAAGACTATCAAGGGCATCATTATTGAAGTATCTTCATGCCCAGTTGTTGGACTGCAGGTGTCCTTTGACAGACAGAGGGAATCATCAGAAGCAATTCATCTGTTTTCTGACCTTCCTGATCTAAAACATCTGACTAGTAGAGCAAAATCTTGGACACAAAAATGACCTAAAGGGCATCAATACCAACATAAGTTGTTTCATGGCCCTTTTGCTGTAAGGAATGTGCAGCCACATGAAATGGAGATTTACTGACTCAAATAGTAGAATAGAAAACAGGTGTTATGGTTGAAGTCTCTTAATTCCAAGCCTTTCACAAAACCTGACTCTCTCACCCTACTAACGTCTTCCTTCTTTGGACTCCTGCTGCATTTAGTCTCTACCGGGCATTACCACGTGGCTGTACACTGACCTCTACACGCTGCCATGGGTCCATGCCCTAGTTTTTACTTTACAATCTATCTTTGAGAATGAGTACTCCCCAAACATGTAAAGCTCTCTCTTCATCTACCCTGAATATATAGACTCACACGTTCAATAAATACTATTTTTTTATTTAATTTTTTTATTTATTTGTTCATTTTAGAGAGGAGAGGGAGAGACAGAGAAAGAGAGAGAGAGAGGACAGAGAGAAAGAGAAGGGGGGAGGAGCTGGAAGCATCAACTCCCATATGTGCCTTGACCAGGCAAGCCCAGGGTTTCGAACCAGTGACCTCAGCATTTCCAGGTCGATGCTTTATCCACTGCGCCACCACAGGTCAGGCCCAATAAATACTATTTTTTGATAGCAGTGCTCTCATGATTCACTAAGGACATAATTCACAAGGACCTTCTTGTCATGTCAGCATTCCCAAAATAAAAGCAAATATTCCCCAAAACCAGACACTCTCGATCAGAACCACTGTCAAGCACTTCTTTTTGAAGTGGAGTAGGTATAGAATGGAAGTTGGACAGTAACCTGATCCGATTCTGCACCTGTCACCCCAGGAATTCCTGCTGTAAGTGCAACGCAGATCTGCATGATGACAATGTCTATTGCGTCATCACTGCCAATCTCCTCATGAAAATGCCAACATCTGGCATCGCCCCCACATTCCTCCAAGTAAGCCCAAGAGGCTTGCTCAGGATTCTGCATCATGGTGGCAGAATACCATTGCTCCACTCAGACGTGAAGAAAGGCTCACTCTGGATAACTTTCTTTCACAGATTATTTTGCAGTCTTAAAAAAAAATGAGTTGTGGGTCCAACTGTGGTAAAACCACATTTGATCTGTGACCCTAACAGAGAGGAAAAGAGACCTGTGTGGCCTACTGTGTTAGTAAAGCATGAAGTGAGAGTTTATTCACTTTCCCTATGGACCCCTATAGCAAAAATAAACAATTGCTAGTTCTAACCCTCCAACCAAGTGCCATTATTATATAGAATCCCCTCCCCAAGGAATCTATAGCTACTTCTATCTATAGCAACACCCTTCAACTATCCAAGTAGCATCTATTTAAAATTAAAACATGATACAACAAACAATGGTATGTTTATTTAGTCTGCAAATAATGCTTGGTATTTACATAGAGTCACTCATAAATTCTATATAATAATCCTGCGTCCACTAATATATGGTCCATGGATTGAGAATAACACTATTCATTTGACAAGAATTGGCCAAAAATGAGCACTGTCTTGAATTACCGTATTATTCACTTAATAGTAAACTGCCTTAGAAAAAGTATCTCATTGTATTGTTCAGTTTTATCCCCATGGCCCAGAACAGTGAAATGTCACATAGTAGGCATTAATTAGACAATTGTTAAATGTTACATGAATTCACGTATTTTAATTTTGCTTTTTATATGTTCGTAGTTTCTCTAATTAGATTGTGTGTTATTCAGATAAGGGTTATTTTATTCATTGCAGCATTGTGGAGTAGTTGCACCTTCAATATATATTTGAGTATTTCCCAAATATATTTCATGACAAAGTTTCTGGGTGATGTGACAAGGGTGTAGAATGAAATGAAGTGTTCAGTGGTCAAATATATTTGCAATATAAATCTGTCTTAAGAACTCCTATGCAGAGTCGCATACTAAAGAGCTTGAGAAGCCCTGCAGTGAAGAAGTCCAATTTTCTTGAGTAAACAATTTTTCTGAAATTTGACAGTTCTCTTTTATGTGGCATTAGTTCCTTGTAGAACAATGTCCCACGATTTATCTACCAATTTTAAAAAATAGTTTTTCCCATCTATGTCTCTATACATAAATATGTTCTTCACATGACACAGTGGGAAAAGAATTAGTTTAGATACCGAAAGTACTAACTGTTGGCCCTGGTTCTCAAGTGACTGAACAACATGACCATTTCATGATTGGGAGCAAATTATTTCATGATGGGTTGTGTTGGGTGGAGCTCACAACTAGGAACTTTGCTGAAAAATGAGAAAAACTGGAAGTTACACATTTTTTCTGTTTTGTAATCTTAACATTTGAAGCCCTGGTCACGAACTGCTGGAATCTGAATTCCTAGCTATTTTAACTTCCACTGTAAGTTACAATGTCATTGATTTGCATTTGAAAAGTCATGTTAGAATCATTACACAAGATATAATGTATCAAAACAACACATTGTACACCTTAAATACAGTATATTCAGTTTTTTATTTGGCAATCACACCTCAGTAAAGCTGGGAGGGGGGAGAGTCACCTTAAAATTGCCATAAGAAAGAAGATGCCATAAAGAAATTATAAGGTGGCCCTGGCCAGTTGGTTCAGTGGTAGAGCATTGCCCAGTGTGTGGAAGTCCTGGGTTTGATTCTCAGTCAGGGAACACAGGAGAAGCACCCATCTGCTTTTCCACCCTTTCCCCCTCTCCTTCCTCTCTATCTCTCTCTTCCCCTCCTGCAGACAAGGCTCCACTGGAGCAAAGTTGGCCCAGGCACTGAGGATGGCTCCATGGCCTCCTCCTCAGGTGCTAGAATGGCTCTGGTTGCATCAGAGAAATGCCCCAGATGGGCAGAGCATCGCCCCTAGTGGGCATGCCCGGTGGATCCCAGTCGGGTGCATGTGGAAGTCTGTCTGGCTGCTTCCTGCTTCTAACTTCAGAAAAATACAAAAAAAAATATTATAAGGTAATTGGTGTTGATTGAATAAGCCACCATGATAGAGGTGTCTTTCAATACCCAGTCTGCTCCCCTTGCTTAGCATCCCTTGGAAATAGCATAGCTACATGATTAAATTCTTCCTGAAATGTACAAATGGAAGTGTCAGGGAACATCCAGGAACTTCAGCTGCTATATACCCTTTTCCTCTTTTTTTCTTTGCCCCTCCCTTTATCTTGTTTCTTGGGATGTGGGTGTGATGGCTGGGGCACACTAGAACAAGGTCCATGCCCTAGGGATAGTACACAGTGAGCAGGAGCCTGGATCCCTGAGAACTTTGTGGCCAGACTCAGTACAACAACTCTGTACTGTCATACAAGATAGAAATAAGTTTCTGTTTTAAGTCACTGATATTTGGGGGTTTTCCATTATTCTCAACTGAATCTAACCTTAATGAATACAGAATTTTATGCCTGGAAGTTGGGGTTTGCATGGAACCCAACCTACAACAAATGGCACTGGCTTAGTGTAAGCTATGGGGAGAGAGAGAAGAGGACACAGATATAACAGGATCAAGAGGTATCCTTGTTTTGAGGTGGCAAAATTTATGATTACACTGTCCTCTACTCTACCTTAGGTGAACACATGCTGACCAAGGCTGAATGAAGCATTCAAGAAAATTATAGGGGGAAAAATCCAAAGGTATTTGGTGCTCCTTAGTATGAAAAAGAGAAGCTCATCCCAGAACTAACTAGTCTGCAGGCTGAGATGGAAAGTTAAAAGCCCTCCAACAGATAGTCTTTCTGCCTACAATTTGGGAGCCTGACAAGACCAAAAATCCAGCTGCCTTTATATCCTAAACTGAAGCAATGATAAGCAGGCTTTAAAGCTACAGCCTTAACAAGAAGTCACTGATGCTTTGGCACATAAAGTTCACATGGAAGTCACAACATCCTGCTGTTAGAGACCAAATTCAGAGTGCAGCCTTCCCACCCAAGCCTATTGTTTCATACAATCCCAAGACAGGCGACATGAAATTGAGAGAAAAGAGCACAGAACAGGAACAATGAGTAGAAAACTAGTGTCTTCAACCTTAAAATTATGTCCAGACATGACCTTGGTTTAGATACTAGGTACTTGCACATGGGACTGCTTGGAAATTTACTAAGTTTGTGTGAGAATTTTACAGTTATAGAAACTATAAGCCTTGACAATAAAAGCTGATGCTGGTTTAACCCCTTAGAGCTACCCTAGCCCCCAAACTTGTATCAATATGAAGCAATCTTTGTAAAGCGTGGAGGCACCGAGAAATGTATTTCCTCTGAAGGAGTCAGATTTAACCTGGAAGATACTCATCAAGGACAGAGTCAGGGCCACAGAGGATAAAAGATAAGGGAGTTCTTCCCAGAAAATAGAATCAGTATTTCAGAAGAGTTTATCTCGGAGGCTCTATGGAAAGGAATCATCACTACTCCTGCACAGCAAGATTTAATCATTGCTGTGGATCAGTGTCTGTGACATGCTTTCATTCCCCCTTTTTCAAAAGAGGAGTTCCCACTGTAGTCATTCTGTTTCTACCCCACCATTTTGTATTGTGGTATTTGGAGGTGGAGAGCTTGTGTTTTAGTTTATGAATTGCTGGGCCATGAAAAGCCACATCTAGAAAGGAGTTTGTGCCACTTAGAGGTCCTGACTTTGAGATTGCATGGGACTTGGGACCTTGGGAAGGTACTCTATCTATGGGAGAAAGAATACGCACAGATATGTCATGGTCAAATAGGCAGACTAAATCAGAGCCCTCTGGTGTCACTCACTCCATATTTTCTTTTTATTCCATGATAATAGTGCTTCCAATTTTTTTTTGGGGGGGGAGGCACATGGACACTCAAAATAAAAATGTGGTGAAAATTATCAGATTCTGCAGATATTTTGAAACTAGAGCCCAAAGAATTTGCTGAAGGAGTAGAGTAAGATGGAGAGGGGGGAAAAGGAATCAAGGGTGACTTCAACTTCTGTGGCCTGAGCAACTGGAATGATAAACTTCCTGAAATATATAGAAAAGATGGAATGAAGAGTATTTTTGAAGGAGGAAAGCCCAGGAGTTCAGATTTGAACATACTAAGAAATCTCTGCAGAGATGTAAGCAGGAAGTGAGATACAAATTGGAGCTCAGAAGAGAAGCTAGGGCTGGAGCAAAAAATTTTAAATCATTGGCACACTGAGACAAGTTAAAGCCCTAGGGTCAAGATGCGGTCATCTAAGAAGCAAGAACATGTGCAGACAAGGAGCTCAAAACCAATCTTCGGGGCCTTCCACAGCTTAGAGTTTGAAAGACAAGGAGGCCACAGGAAGGGAACTGAGAAGCAGCAGCCAGTAAAGGAAAGGCATTTTCTCAAGAGATAGAAAGTTATCAACTATATCAAATGCTGCTCAGGATTTGACTTAGTTGTCCTTTGAGCACCTATTGAATATGGAAATGTGATGGTCATTGTTAACCTTGAAAAGAGCCATTTTATTCACAGGAGGAGCTTGTAAAGCTTAATGGAAATAGAAATAAGAGAAGAGGCAACTGATGGATGTGCAAGGAGGAAAAAAACCTTGAAACAAAGATTACTAAGTGTCCTGTCTTGATAGTGCTTATGCCGCGCTGGGCACCGGCAGGCATGCCACAGACATGGGAGAAAACGAGTCACCACCTTCCATCACTGACGAGGCAGGGAGGCTCTCTATTCCCGGGGTGGACGGCAGCCATCTCAGGACTGTGGGACCTTCTAAATTACCCGCCTGCCCGCACCAAAGCTCTGCTGCCCTTTGCACTCGCACGCGGGATCCAGGAGCCAAGGCCCCATCGCCTTACCTGCACCCACTACCGACTCTCCTCCTTGCCAGGCCACAAGTGCACGAAGGGATCCCGGACGACTGCATGGCTGAGCCCAGCTCATTGGCATTTCTAGGACGCTGTTGCTCCAGAGAGGAGGATGCTTGCTTAGTGGAGGATGTTTTGCTGCACTCAGGAATAAGCTAAGCTTCGATTGGTCAAGTCAACTACAGACTCCAGCGCCAGGTTTGGGGATTGTGGCCATGCCCCTTTGCCAGAAGTTATGTCCCTGAGGCATGGGAATGTGCCTTGATGTCTGAGTGAGTCGGGGAAACAGTTTTCTATTACAGTCCCTAGGTGTGAGCTGGCGGTTGGGCTTGTCGCGCCAAAGCACTTGGAGCCCCATAGGCCAGCCTGCTCCTTAGAAACATTTCTCACTTGCAAAAATCAGGAGAACCAACTCCAACTCTGGCACCTGAAAGAAGGGAGGAATGAATCCAAAGACTGAACCACATGATACAACTTCCTAAACATTAGGACTGACCGCGATTGTGATTGTTGCACTTATTGTGTCTAGTTGTGTCCTGCTGGCTTTCACCAGGAGACTGAGAGCCCATGAAGGTGCGTCCAGCCTGTTCAACCCGCAAATGTATCCTCATTATTCAGTAGCTGTTCACCAAATGAACCCATTATTAGTCACACTCATGGCTGAGTGGGAGCTCAGGAAGTCTTGTTGATATTCAGCAGCAATGGCAGTAGTTGTTACTGTCCCTTAGGGAGCACTTCTCTTTGCCGAACACCCATTTAAGTGTGTTCCTTGTCATTTGTTCTACCTTGATCCTAAGAGCAGCCCTGTTAAGCATGTTTTACTGAAGCACAGAGAGGGTGTTCTGCCCAAGGACACACAGCAACTCAATGGCAGAACCACAATTAGAACCAGGGCAGGTTAGTTACTGTGGTTGTTTATAGAAAGCAGCTGATCCCTATATAACCATTTTCCTACATACCTGGGGGACATTGGTTGGTCATTTTTCTCTGCACCTGAATCCATTGTAGACTAATTTGACCCAGGCCCTGCTAATTAGCTTCATGAGCAGAGACCAATAAATACGATGAGGCTGCAGAGATCTGGGCTCTCAGTTCTGAAGGCTGGGAGTCCCCTGTACCCATCTTTTCTGTATATTGTGTGTTGTGTATTTTTCTTAAATCCTGCAACACCTTCCTTTCATGAACATCCACTGCAGGGCTGGTCTCAGCACTCAACAATCCCTGAGGACCTCAATCTAATAAGAAACTTATTGATGATCTTCTACCATGAACTTGGTTTCTTCCATTGTTCCTCAACCATCCACTCAAATAAGCCAAACGTCTAAAACCCATGATTGACATCATCCTTTTTTCTTTTACCAATTTTTGCTGAATTAATACCTTTCATTTCTGTCCTTGTCTCTGTATCTCCCCCAAAGCACCACCCATCCAAGCCACCCTCACTCTCATCAGGACTCCTGTGAGAGCTTCCTTGCTGGTCTATGCCTGCTACTCTGGATCCTTTAATTATCAGCCCATCTTTTAGTATCCTTTTCCCCCCATTGACTTTAAAGAGAGAGAGGAAAGGATATGGGAGAGAAAGAGAAGCATCAACTTGTTGTTCCATCCAGTCATTCCATTTAGTTGTGTATTCATTGTTGCTTGCACATGCCCTGATAAGGGATCAAATCCAGACCTCAATGCACTGGGATGACGCTTTATCAACTGAGCTATGTGTCCAGGGCCAGCAATATTCTGAAATGCAAATCTGATCATGTGACCCCCCTCCACCTAAAATATTTACACGACTTACACTAACTATTTGGAAATACAGCAATGCTGAATCACACTATCCTCCTTTTGGTTCCTCAGATGTGCCTGTGCCCCATACCACAGGGCCTTGGCACATGCTGCTCCCCCACCTGACATACTTCTGTCCTCCAGTCAACATGAAGTCTTTTATCAGACCTCATCTCAAGTTTTACACACTCTGAGAAGCTTTCTCTCTCCTCCCATATTATCTCAATTCTTCTTACATGCTCATAGTATTATTACAGTTGTAATTCCTTATTTTCATAATTATTTGAATATTATCAGTTTTCCCATTAGACTAGAAGATCTGTAAGAGTACAGACTAAATCTCACTTTTCTCACATGGCATATGCACAATAAATACTTACTGAACAATTGCATGAATCGATGAATATAAATAAATTAATAAAGCTATAAAATTAATTACCCTCTAATCACCAAAATTGTACATGTATATTACTTAACCTCTCTGTATTATCACCAGCTGCATTAAAATGAAGTAAATATACAATAAAAGAAAAAAATACTGTTTCAAAGGAGAAATGCACCCCCATGTTTATGGCAGCATTGTTCACAATAACGAAGATCTGGAAACTGCCCAGTGTCTGTCAAAGGATGAATGGATTAAAAAGCTTTGGTACATATACACTATGGAATAGTACTCAGCCATAAGAAATGATGACATCAGATCATTTACAACAACATGGATGGACCTTGATAACATTATACTGAGTGAAATAAGTAAATCAGAAAAAACTAAGAACTATATGATTCCATATATAAGTGGGACATAAATATGAGACTCAGAGACATGAACAAGAGTGTGGTGGTTACGGGGGGGGGGAAGAAAAGAAGGGGGTTGGGGGAGGGGAGAGGCACAAAGAAAACCAGATAGAAGGTGACGGAAGACAATTTGATTTTGGGTGATGGGAATGCAGCATAATCAAATGTCAAAATAACCTAGAGATGTTTTCTCTGAACATATATACCCTGATTTATCAATGTCACCCCATTAAAATGAATAAAAATTTAAAGAAGAAAAAATAAAATAAAATGAAGTGAAGTTATATAATTATAATCCCTAATTGATCCAGCGAGGTAAGGGGCAAAGGCAGTACAAATATGGGAAAGACGAACAAGAAGTATGACCCATATTAGGAGAAAACAAGATAGAAAATGATAAAATAATTGAGCTGAGTCATTTATCACCATGAACAACCTCACCCAATGCAGGTTCTGATTGAACACATGTATTGTAAAACAGTTCAGGTCTAAAAGTTGAAATTTTTTGCTTAGGACAGCAATTTTATGGCAGTGTTTTTATTTCTGGCAGTCTAAAATATATTAGAGCAATGATTGCTTCCTGCCACCAGTGTACTGTTTTGTTGGCTGTGTTTGTGGCAAAACATTTGATTCTGGCTGTAAATGAGAGTTTCTTGATTATCCTCATTAAGACCCTGACTGCGGGCTCTGTGAACATTTTTCTGGGACAGAGCAGAGTTAGAGGCATTGGAGGACCACCCAAGAGCACAATGCAGAGATAATAACTTCAGGGGTTTTTTTTTGTTGTTGTTTGTATTTTTCTGAAGCAGGAAACAGGGAGGCAGTCAGACAGACTTCCGCATGCGCCCGACTGGGATCCACCTGGCATGCCCACCAGGGGGCGATGCTCTGCCCATCTAGGGCATCAATCTTTTGCATCCATAGCCATCCTAGCACCTGAGGCAGAGGCCATAGAGCCATCCTCAGCACCCAGGCCATCTTTGCTCCAGTGGAGCCTTGGCTGTGGGAGGGGAAGAGGGAGACAGAGAGAAAGGAAAGGAGGAGGGGTGGAGAAGCAGATTAGCACTTCTCCTGTGTGCCCTGGCCAGGAATTGAACCCAGGACTTCCGTACACCAGGCCGACACTTTACCACTGAGCCAACCGGCCAGGGCCAACTTCAGGGTTTTATCACTCAACTATAAAGAAGAGGGGAACACATGTCACTCCTTTTAGAAATAAGACCTTTTATGGAAAACCCTTTTTCCCAATGCTACATTCACATAGCCCAAAGTCTGGAAAATTTTGTAATTAGTTTGAGTCTCTACTACATTTTGTATATGTCAAATCCTTCAAATACTTTGGCAGATAATTTTTAGTCTCCTTTGGTGACTAGCACAATAAGCCTGATGATTTCACACACTGTGCCCTTCCCCCCAAGTTTACACCAACCACTGGCAACTATATAGTTTTATCTCATGGGCATTCCCAGCCTGGAAGATAAACCTAGAAGTAGCCCTCAGGGGCAGCAACTTGTTAGCTATTCCTTCTGGCTTTTATGACTCCTGTAATCTTGCTGAGAAATGGAAACCCACAGTATTGATGCTTCAAAGCACAGAAGGGCCTGAAGGTCTCTTAACAACTATGTTTTCCAAGACACAACTCTTAATGGGAAGGTGTTCAGGATCTCCTTGTGTTGGATTAGGGACTCTAGTCTCTGAAACACCACCTTGTTCACACTATTCAAGTCCTCAGTGCTCTGAGGGATGACACAGGTGTGCTGACTTTCCCTCAGCACCAGTTCTTTTCCATACCCAAGTGAGCCTCTCCTAGAAGTTTAGAAAATAACCCAGAGTTCTCTCTTGGCAAATTCAAATGTGGGTATTTTGGGGACTTTATCCCCAAATCTCCTCCATCTGCCCTTCCAATAAGATGTTGAGACACTTTTGATAAACTCTTGAAGCTCACATTATCTCAGAAAAATGTTTGAGCAGAGGAAATAGAAAAAAATATAAATTACTTTTAGTACCCAGATAAATTTCTGGCAAGGTATTGTATTTGGTCTTCAGTACTTAATTTTTATTCCTAAGAAAAATAAAGACAATGTGGACCTCAAGGTGAATCTTTGAAGTATAGAATTGCCTCTATCTTCAAGTGACCAATCAAATCTTTCCAGGGATTGGGAACAAGATATATGCTAAATTTAAGACAACTGTAAAATATTCCAATAAAAAATCCAATTACAAAATAATGGCAACACTGACCATACAAAATAAACCAAAAAGACTTGGTACACTTTCAGTAACTCGTATATTTTGCTATTAATCCAAATTTTATATCCAATCCTAGTGGATTTTACATTGAGAGAAAGAAAGGTTATTTATATTATCAAGAAAGCATGAGTTAGACCATGAAAATATAACAACAGAAACAGAGGCATAGGGAATGCTTCTTTAATCTCAAAGTTCCCAGAATAATGCTTAGAAGCAAGATATCATACCTATGACTTATCTTTCCATGCCCTCAAAAACCACCTTAAAATCTTCTAACTTGTAAAAAATTTTCCCAGAAAGTAGAAATAATATACAGATTATTTCTCAACATCAGAGAAATGTGCCATGAGAAGTTCCCCTGGTCTTTCCCCTTGAAGTTATATCCATTTGATCAGCTATAATTCAACAAAAAATTCCCTGTTCAACAGACAAACAGGTCTGAGAGATCTGCAAATTGAAACCTCTGAAGAGAGACTGAAAGTCAGAGAGACTGAAAGCATAGGGCAGAAAGAAAAGCAGGAGTGGGTGCTACAGACACAGCCCCAGCTCACTGCAGGTCCCTGGACAGGAAAGAAACCAGGCTGCCACCTGCACTCCAGAGGAGCAGAGAGAGACAGCAAGGGGAATGTTCCTGCCAGAGTGGTCACTGTGCTACAGTTACAGTAGACCCAGTGGCCTGAGAGCATAAAGAGACAGCAAGGGGAGTGTTCCTGCCAGAGTGGTCACTATGTGCCACAGTAGACCCAGTGGCCTGAGAGCATAAAGAGAGAGCAAGGGGAATGTTCCTGCCAGAGTGGTCACTGTGTGCCACAATAGACCCAGTGGCCTGAGAGCAGAGACAGAGACAGCAAGCGGAATGTTCCTGCCAGAGTGGTCACTGTGTGCTACAGTAGACCCAGTGGCCTGAGAGCAGAGACAGAGACAGCAAGGGGAATGTTCCTGCCAGAGTGGTCACTGTGTGCTACAGTAGACCCAGTGACCTGAGAGCATAAAGAGACAGCAAGGGGAATGTTCCTGCCAGAGTGGTCACTGAGTGCTACAGTAGACCCAGTGGCCTGAGAGCAGAGACAGAGACAGCAAGGGGAATGTTCCTGCCAGAGTGGTCACTGTGTACTGCAGTAGACCCAGTGGCCTGAGAGCATAAAGAGACAGCAAGGGGAATGTTCCTGCCAGAGTGGTCACTGTGTGCTACAGTAGACCCAGTGTCCTGAGAGCAGAGACAGAGACAGCAAGGGAGTGTTCCTGCCAGAGTGGTCACTGTGTGCTACAGTAGACCCAGTGGCCTGAGAGCATAAAGAGACAGCAAGGGGAATGTTCCTGCCAGAGTGGTCACTGTGTGCTACAGTAGACCCAGTGGCCTGAGAGCAGAGACAGAGCAGAGAGTTGCAGTCATGGTTTCCTGGACACCAGCATTGCCAGGCACAGAAACAAAGCCACAGAGTCTGGCTGCATCCCCCACCCTCTTGGAACTAACAGCAGGCCCCAGTGAATGCTGGGCTACAGAGCACATTATCTGCAGCCCTGAGAACTGGAGAGCCAGAAGATTTTTCCCAGAGCAGCAGGCACACACTGAGGCTATTATCAGAGAAACAGGTAGAAATACAGAGATAAGGCAGCAGAGGTCTGGCAGTCCTCATTACTGGAAGAAGAACAAAGCCACAAATGCACCAGCTGGCCTCACCCAGTTTACTCCCTACACCCCTATCAAGACTGTGCTGCTGGCAGCTGCTGGTTGCAGGGGATACTGCTAGAAATTCATGGGCTCAAAACCACATCAACCACCTCTGACCCTGGCTGGTTGGCTCAGCGGTAGAGCGTCGGCCTGGCGTGCAGGGGACCCGGGTTTGATTCCTGGCCAGGGCACATAGGAGAAGCGCCCATTTGCTTCTCCACCCCCCTCCTTCCTCTCTGTCTCTCTCTTCCCCTACCGCAGCCAAGGCTCCATTGGAGCAAAGATGGCCCAGGCGCTGGGGATGGCTCCTTGGCCTCTGCCCCAGGCACTAGAGTGGCTCTGGTCGTGGCAGATTGACGCCCTGGAGGGGCAGAGCGTCGCCCCTGGTGGGCATGCTGGGTGGATCCCGGTCGGGTGCATGCGCGAGTCTGTCTGACTGTCTCTCCCCATTTCCTGCTTCAGAAAAAAAAAAACAACAACAACAACATATCAACCACCTCATTTTCTACTGGGGATGGTGCCCTGGGACCAAGGCAACCCAGTCACAGAGGAGAGGCCTAAGTCTCCAAGAAACACAGGGCAGTTTTCAGCATCCTGCACAGATCTGAGAAGCCAGAGTACTGCAAGAGAAACTAAAAAGCTTGTGTTTTAGCACCATCTACTGGAAAGCAAAAGAAAGACTCCTTGTCAACTTACTAAATAGGGAAGTGCAGAAGGAAGGAAGGAAGGAAAGGAGGAATGGAGGAAAGAAGGAAGGAAGGAAAGAAGGAAGGAAGGAAGGAAGGAAGGAAGGAAGGAAGGAAGGAAGGAAGGAAGGAAGGAAGGAAAAAAAGAAGGAAGGAAGGAAAGAAGGAAGGAAAAAAGAGAGAGAAAGATTTTATTCCCAGAGATGCCTAGGCAGAGAAGGAATTCATCAAATACCATGAATAACAAAGGTAATGATGCAGCTTGGAAAGAAAATCTCCAAAAAATAAACTTAAAGACATTGAAATATGTGATTTAATGGCAGAGAATTTAAGATTGCAATTCTGAAAAAACTCAACAAGATACAAGAAAACACAGATAGGCAAAAACAAGATAGACTCAAAGTGAAAGGGGGGAAATGATACTCCAAGCAAATAACATCCATAGAAAAACAGGTGTAGCCATACTTTTATCTAACAAAAGATCTTTCAAAATAAAAAAGTAGTAAGAAACAAAGACAGTCATTTTATAATGATAAAAGGGATAATACATCAAGAAGATATAACATTTCTTAATATAGATGCATCCAGTGAAGGACTGCCAAAGTATATAAAGCAACCAGTAACAGAACTAAAGGAAGAAACTGGCAAAAACACAATTATTATAGGGGACCTAAATACCCCATTGACAGCTATTGATAGATTGTCCAAACAGAAAATCAATAAGGAAATATTGGCCTTAACTGTCACATTAGACCAAATGGACATAATCAACCTTTACAGAGCCTTTAATCCCAGAATATCAGATGATACATTCTTCTCTGGTGCACATGGAATATTCTCAAGAATAGACCACATGTTGCAACACAAAACTAGCCTTAAAAAATTTAAGAAGATTGAAATCATACCAAGCATATTCTCTGACCACAATACTTTGAAATTGGAAATCAACTGCAAAAATAAAATGAGGAAAAACCCAAAAATATAGAGAGATTAAACATGCTACTAAAAAACAACTGAAAGAAATAAAGACAAAATAAAAGGAGAAATCAAAAGATACATAGAGACAAATGTGGATGACAATACATCATATCAAAACTTTTGGGATACAGCGAAAGCAGTAATAAGAAGGGAGTTTACATCATTACAGGTCTCTCAAGAAAAAAAAAATCCAAATAAACAACCTTAACATTGCATGTTTATAATCTAGAAAAAGAAGAAGAAATGCAGCCCAAACTCAGCAGAAGGAAATAATAAAAATTAGAGCAGAATTAAGCAAAATAGAGAACAAAAGGACAATACAAAAGATTAATGCAACAAAGAGCTAGTTCTCTGAAAAGATCAATAAAATTGACAAACTTCTGGCTAAACTCACTAAGGAATAAAGAGAAAAGACTCAAACAAAATCAGATACAAAAAAGGAGAAGTCATGACAAATACCACATAAATACAATGGATCATACAAGAATACTATGAAAGACATAGTATGTCACCAAATTCAGTAACCTATAAAAATTAAACAAGTCCTTAGAAGTGTATAACCTTCCTAGACTGAATCACAAAGAACTGGAAAATCTAAATGGATTGACCAGTTTCTTTCCTTACACCAAAATGTTACAGAACAAAATACTTCATCTCACATGGAGGTTGCTGATACAAAAGTGAGAAATGGACTCATAAAACACCAATATTTTATATCGTTAACTTGGTCTCTTTTCAGGGGAAGGGTGGCATCTTGTGGTGCAAACACAAACTTGCTTCAATGAGCTTGAGGAGCCACTGAGCCATTTCACCCGCAGGTGTTGTAAAGTACCAAAGGCTACAGAATTAATATTAATATTTTAGGAGGCTTGGAGAACATTTTATTAATTTGGGTTAAGGTGTGCAGAGAAATTGTGAGAAATAGTCTCTGTGCTGTGTGATTGGCATAACCAGGATGGCCCTTGGCATTGTATTGTAAATGCAAGGGGAGGAAAACATGGATTCCCAGACATTCCACCAATGCCTGTGGGGAAAAGGGTGAATGGCTAGCCAGGTACAGGAGAGAAAAGCCAAAATGAACCTTTTCTTATAGCAATGAGCCATTTGCAGGCATTTGTCCCCACTGAAACTACCTTTCCTATGTAAATGCGTGTGTGAGTCTGGACAGAGAGATAGCAGATAAACACTAGATAATATAGGAATGCCTTCAATATGTAAAGAGACATCTTTCTACCATTGTGTTGGCTTGTAAATTTTGTTTTCTCCAAAATGATGTATGGTTTGCAAATTGAATGTGGTCCTATTATGTTAAAGGACATATGACTATAACCAATAGCGGTAAGGGGCTCCTAATTGCAATTTTTGCTTCTGTACTTCTCACTTACAAAACTATAAAAACTAAGTAGAACAAAGGGCCGGCGCACTCTCCGTCAGATTTCTGTCGGAGTTCCCGCCGCTTGGCCAAGCTAGGCAATAAAGCTTTGATGTGTAAACGATGGGCCTTGCTCCTATCTTCCATAATTCAGGTCCCTCCGAATTTGGATTAACATTTGGTGCATTGGCCGGGAATGCCGTCGGACTGCACATCGGAGCTTTATTGTCCAAACCCGGGTAAGTAGAAACAAGGTCGTGACCGTTTTGGTTGCCACGTGTGCTCTGGCTGACAGGCCAGGAAGGAGCCGTTGGCCGGTTTCCCCTCGGACGAGAGGTTGGGAAACTTTGGTGGGGGCACCCCGCATTTAGGGAACCCCGTTTGAGTTTAGATATTCTGAGCTCGAGAGCAGGTGATGGCGCCTATTTTTTTATCTGTTTTTGCTGTTTGTTATTTATTTATTTATTTATTTTGCTGTTTGTCTATCTGTTTTTGTCACTGCGTTCATCAAAGTTTTAGAGTGTGGGGAAAGGGGAGGAAAACATGGATTCCCAGACATTCCACCAATAAACCCAGCGTCCTGGGCGTCAGGGGCTGCCCATGGGTGGCGGTTTTGGGAATTCCCGTGTGTTTTCCCAGTGGACCTGCCTGTTGCCCGAGGGGCTTCCCACACTGGCTGGGTTTCCTCCACATGCACTTGTTATGGGCCCCTCCCTGCCATGGGTGCCCGGCTAGCCCAAGGGTGCCTGCTCTCTCACTCCGCAGTTCGGCGGCCGCCTCTGGCATCCCAGGGCTGGTTGTGTGGGGTGCTCCCTAGGCCGGGGTCATCGTGAGAGAAGCGCCTTTCAGCACATGGGGAAGAGGAATTTGTGAGAGCAGGTGGTGGCAGGGTTTGGCGGGCCCCACCGCAGCGAGATTGGATGGTGTTTGGCTGGGAGGAAAAGAAGGGCCCAGTCAGCATCCTGGGGCTTTGGGACTGGTGAAGCCTTTGATTCTAGGAAATACCAGAGAAGATTTCCTGGTTTTGGAACCAGAGAATGTGTCAGTGGCTTTGGGAGCCCTGTGTATTTGCTTGTCGGCCGATGCAAATCTTGAATAAAGGTGTTGGGCAGAT
Source organism: Saccopteryx leptura (assembly GCF_036850995.1). Lineage (NCBI taxonomy): Eukaryota > Metazoa > Chordata > Mammalia > Chiroptera > Emballonuridae > Saccopteryx > Saccopteryx leptura. The sequence continues at coordinate 205,093 of NW_027095707.1, read as the reverse complement.
AAAATATATTATGCTCACTTTGTTAAAGATGGCGCTGCCCACATGGAGGCTGTTGCCTAGGTGATATTAATATGTGTCTCTGTGGGCTGTGGACAGGCAGAATTCTTGTAGCCTGGGGCTTGGTTTTTGGATTAAGTCTTCACCGCCCTTTTTGATGTGGGGTGGTACAATCCCATCATGTCTCTGATAAGTGACTTTGTATTAGAGACTTCCCTATTTTGTATATTGGATTAGAGGTTTGAATTTCTACACTATAAAATGAGGGCAGAAAGGGAGCTTGCTCTCTTGGTTCCTGAGATTAACTTTAGAGGAGAGAGCAGAGAAAGGCCACGTGGAGGAGGCCAGGAAAGGCAGCCAGGATGGTGGAGTGCTGAGTGTGGGGCTGGCTTGTGCAGAGTTTATGCAAAGAGAAGGGAGAAGATGGGGAGCAGAGGTGGATAGGTCTGATGAGCTGGAACCTTTGATTCTGGGAAGCTCAGATAGGTCAGTAGCTTTGTGAGCACTGAATGTGAGTGGGTTTTGAAGCCTGGTGTGTGCATTTTTGCTTGCCCACTGTGCGCAAGCTAGAATTAAAGATGATATCATCCCTACAAATTTCTAATTTTAATTGGAGTAAATATAGCACGCTCATTTAAATTTAAATTGAATAAAATGTGAATCCTAAAACTTGCTAATTTTGGCCAAACTGCTTCAAACTTCAGGCTGCAACACTTAAAACAGGGTGAATTTACCTAGCAAAGGTGTAGATTTTTATTAATAATATAGAAAAATAATGGCTACTGGAAATAATGTACTGGAATTTTCCAGCCTTATTGTGCACTTTTATTTGCCTGTTAATTAATAGAACTGTTTTAATAAGTTTGGAAATGTTACTTGAAAATGCATTTACTATGTTTTGTTAAGTTAACATAAAGACAAGTATTTCTTACAGTTTTGAAGTAAAGATATTATAAAGTGTACTCAACAAATGCTTAAAAATCTGTGTGGTGACAAGGAAGAAAGAGAAGCCACCCCAAGCAAGGCTCTGATTCCATTGGTAAATATAGGAGAGAGTTAAGATTCTGTTAAAATCTAAACTTGCTTTGGGAGTTCAGCTGTCTGACATGACTACCTCTTTCTCTTTAAAGACCGGTCGAAATTAATCTTTCATGGCACTGAGCTACAGTACCAGTTTATAATACCTCTCTAATAGAATTAATACATTGAATACTTTGTTATTGTTATATGGGTTACTTAAATAGATTTGTTTTTGTATTCCTGATAGTACCTCACCACTGCAAGCGTGCATTGTGCAAGTATGTGCTAAAATTTGTTTTAATTTGTTGGATGAATGTTTTAGATGCATCAGAACAGCTTATTCTTTAAATATTTATTCTGAATGAAAGGTCTATGTAATTCTTACATTCAGAGATTTTTTTAAAATAAATTTTTATTTTAATGGGTTGACATCAATAAATCAGGGTACATACATTCAAAGAAAACATTTCCAGGTTATCTTGTCATTTAGTTCTGTGCATACCCATCACCCAAAGAGAGATCGTCCTCCGCCACCCTCCATCCAGTTCTCTCTGTACCCCTCCCCATCCCCCTCTCCCTCCTTCCCTCCCCCAACCCCCCCGTAACCACCACACTCCTGTCCATGCCTCTTAGTCTCGCTTTTATGTCCCACCAATGTATGGAGTCCTGCAGTTCCTGTTTTTTTCTGATTCGCTTATTTCACCCTGCACAATGCTACCAAGACTCCACCATTCCACTGTAAGTGATCTTATGTCATCATTTCTCCTAGCTGAATAGTATACCATGGTGTATATGTGCCCCATCTTCTTCATCCAGTCCTCTATTTTTTTTACAGTGATTAAAAACCTTTAAGCAAACTCTTGGCCAATACAGCAAGAATCCCTAAAAGAGTAGTGTCCTTAACATGTTCACCAAGTCCAAGTTGGCCCCATCACCATGTCAAATCCCTGAAAAATGCAACCCAACCACAGTTCAGTCTCTTAGGAGCTGACATTCAGGTTTTTTTATGTTTAAGTTTATTACAATAAATCTGTTTGTTTCCTTTAGTGTAAAGAAAATCTCTCATTCTTAAAAAGGTGCTAATGTAAAATTTAGGAAAAAAATAACTAGAATTATAAAAAGAATGTTTACCAACAGGTTTGCTAATTATTTTGAAATTGGGACATTGTTTTGTTTTGTTTTTAATGGTAATCAAAATAATGCGATACTAGGAAAGTTCTGGGAAAAGTCAGTTTTACTTTAAAATAAGAATCTGCTGTATTTTATTGTTTTCAATAAAACTTCGTGTTTTGGACCTTTTAAAAATTTTCTTTTAAATACTAATGTACAGGTTGATTCAGCAACTGAGAGACTCTGAAATCCTACAAAAGATGCCAAACTTCTTTTCTCTTCCTGCAAACTTCTACCTTCTTTTATTTAATCCAGTTGATAATGCTGTTTTGTCTTTTTCCAATCAGCCCTAGGTATATGGAAAAAGTTTACATAGACAGATGGGGACCCTCAAACTCCTCAACAAGATCTTCTGAGCATGGCATTTAAGGTCTATAATGACCAAGAGAGGAACAGAAAAGGCAGACAGAGCCAAAAAGAGATCAGGTAAAATACCAGCTCTTGGCATACACCCATAAAGGCTCCAACGCCCTCAAGAGACTTCATAGGACTCCCATCAGGGCCCTGCTTCAGGAGTGGAAAGGAAGGTCATTGAGCTAAAGCCTGCCACCCACCAGGGACATGCCTTTACTATGGAAAAAAGGGACACTGGAAGGTAAGCTGCTCCCTCACTCCTCCAAGGGAGGGTTCAGTCTCTTCTAGCCCTGCTTCGGCTACCTGTGACCTGACCTTGCCAGCCTACTGAGGCTTGCCACTGAAGACTAAAGGTGCCCAGGGCCATCGGCCCCATCTCACGTCACTGTGGACGAGCCTAGGGTATTTCTTCCAAGTAGCAGGTAAACTGATCTCCTTTCTTATGGACACAAGGGCTACCTACAACGCCTTGCCTGAATATTCAGGTTTTTTTTCATCCCTCGAAGATCTCTGTTGTGGGTGTTGATAGTCTTATTTTCTGCTGCTTTGTTTAATATTTAGTGTTTCCTTTATTTCTCTTGCTTCAATGGACCATGCCTATTTTAGGCTGGGACTTACTCCTAATTTAGACGAACTTACCTCTGCTACCTGGGATAGTGTATCCACAGGTTCTCTTCACCATGCCATAATTGCAGAGCTCCAGAGAAAGGCACCCTGGGTTCACCTCTCCAGTTTAAAGAAAACGGAAGCTCCGTTTTCATGCATGCTGCAGGTGGCTTTTCCAGTCTACCTGGGTCATTGCCAGCTGGGAGCAGCAGTCATTGGGACTTTGACGCTAACTGCAGAGTGTAGAAGTGTGATGGCAATTCCAGTGCCATGTGGACTTTTCCTGAATGTGGACTCTTCCTGGACTCCTCCTGGGACAGTTTCTGATGGACTGAACTGGGGTTGGGATGCATTTGCAGAGATTTGGAATGGTGTTGGTGCCAACCTGGACTTGGTGAACACTTTAAGGACATTACTCTTTTATAGATTCTTGTTGTATTAGCTTAAAGAGTTTGCTTAAAGGCTTTAATCACTGTGATGTATTAGTATACTTGTTTTGGGTATCTGTTAGCATTGGCTATACTAATTTTGTGTTTGTTCTGTATTTTTCCAGTCTGCCTTCAAATCCAAACATGGGAATTCAAATGAGTAAGAATCACAACACACAAATTTGAAAATTTAATATCTTTTGGAAACCAAAATATAAGCAGGGTTTTTTTTTTATATCCAGGGGACAGGTGCTGGGCCTAACCACCCATCTCACCTGCCCAGTTAACAAAGAGAGCAATACCTGATTATTGCTTATCCCACCCTGGTCAAACGCCAGCTAGGGGCAATCAATCTCCTGGTCTGCCGACCTACGTTTCAGCCTACCTACCTAGCCTCTCCCCTTGGTAGATACCGCATCTTATCTTCCCATTCAGAGGGGAGAATGAGGAGCCACTGAGCCATTTCACCTGCAGGTGTTGTAAAGTACCAAAGGCTACAGAATTAATATTAATATTTTAGGAGGCTTGGAGAACATTTTATTAATTTGGGTTAAGGTGTGCAGAGAAATTGTGAGAAATAGTCTCTGTGCTGTGTGATTGGCATAACCAGGATGGCCCTTGGCATTGTATTGTAAATGCAAGGGGAGGAAAACATGGATTCCCAGACATTCCACCAATGCCTGTGGGGAAAAGGGTGAATGGCTAGCCAGGTACAGGGGAGAAAGCCAAAATAAACCTTTTCTTATAGCAATGAGCCATTTGCGGGCATTTGTCCCCACAGAAACTACCTCTCCTATGTAAATGCGTGTGTGACTCTGGACAGAGAGATAGCAGATAAACACTAGATAATATAGGAAAGCCTTTAATATGTAAAGAGACATCTTTCTACCATTGTGTTGGCTTGTAAATTTTGTTTTCTCCAAAATGATGTATGGTTTGCAAATTGAATGTGGTCCTATCATGTTAAAGGACATATGACTATAACCAATAGCGGTAAGGGGCTCCTAATTGCAATTTTTGCTTCTGTACTTCCCACTTACAAAACTATAAAAACTAAGTAGAACAATGGGCCGGCGCGCTCTCCATCAGATTTCTGTCGGAGTTCCCACCACTTGGCCAAGCTAGACAATAAAGCTTTGATGTGTAAACTACGGACCTTGCTCCTGTCTTCCATATTTCGGGTCCCTCCGAATTTGGACTAACAAGCTGACTTCCTTGTGAGCAAACCAGTTTTGGAAAATGACATCTGGTTCTGAGCAACTGCATGTATTTTATTTCTTTACCCTATGGGACCAGCCCCTCTACTGCCCTTTTGTGGCTGCTGTTGCTGTCAGGAGAATCAGAGCCGTGGATAGAAGGTGCCTGGTTTATCAAACACAAACTGACAACCAAACCACCAAAACAAGAGGTTCCCCACATCACTGCACTCACCTCTCCCCAACTTTATTCTACTGGGGCGGAGATCCTGATTTTCAGGTTTCCTGTGATTTTTCTCTCCTTGCTTACTTAGCCTAAGTGAATAACTGTTACTATAATGACAGTCTCGGTACTTTGCTTCTAAACGCCCTTGGCCTATTTCTGGGAAAGAGAGTGATAGTTGTTGGGTTCACAGGAATTCAGTGTTAGTTTTAAATTAATCACAGTTCAGGAGAAGGAGGAAAGCCCACACACTCGGGGTCATGAGGGAAAGAAGCAAAAATGTTCCAAAACTGTTTATTTCACACTGAATAAAGCAAGAACTCTGACACTATAATAATTTTTTTGGGAGTTAACTTGAACTGTAAACTTTGGTTTCACAGATCTGACTTGAGGGGGAGGGGCATTTGCCTTATTGGTCAGAGAGATGGAAGACAGAGGTGTGACTGTTTCCTACTCCATGATGAAACCATGACACCTGATGTGGCAGCCACAATGTGCCAGGACTGAGCTCGTTTGTAGCTTTTCTATCACAACCTACCACTTTGAGGCAGCACCAAAAGCTTGCAAACTGTCCTAAACCACATTTACTAGAGCTAATAGTTTCTAATTTCTCCTTACTCTCCTTTATAAAAATATGACCGGCACACAACTGGTTTCATCACAAGCAGACTTCAATATGCATACTGTAAGTTCCCCATGTCACAAATTTTAGTGGCAAAACAGAGTTCTCTATGTAAATGTATTTTTTTTGTATTTTTCTGAAGTAAGAAGTGGGGAGGCAGAGAGAGGGACTCCCGCATGTGCCCGACAAGAATCCACCCAGCATGACCACCAGGCGGCGATGCTCTGCCCATCTGAGTGGTTGTTCCGTTGCAACCAGAGCCATTCTAGTGCCTGAGGCAGAGGCTACAGAGTCATCCTTAGTGCCCAGGCCAACTTTGCTTCAATGGAGCCCCGGCTGCAGGAGGGGAAGAGAAAGACAAAGAGAAAGGAGAGGGGAAAGAGTAGAGAAGAAGAGGGGCGCTTCTCCTGTGTGCCCTGGCTGGGAATTGAACCCGGAACTTCCAAACTCTGGGCTGACACACTAGCATTGAGCCAATCAGCCAGGGCCTAGATGTATATTTTTTAAATTCTCCTTAGATTCAGGTGCTTTAACTTGTACATAATCCTATGTAAAATTTTGTGTGCATTTCTGACTATTTTCTTGAAAAAGAATTTCCTGAAAGTAAAATTTCTGGGTCAAATAATATGCATATTTTAGGAATGTTAAAGTACATAACACTGTTGTATATCTAGTCTTTAAAACTCTTTTCATCTTGCAAAAATTAAACTCTGTATCCATTAAAGAAAAACTCCCCATTTCTCTTTCTCATCCCATAGTAGCCATCATTCTACTTTCTCTCTCTGTGAATTTGACTACTCTGGGTACTTCATATAAGTAGAACTATACAGTATTTGTCTTTTTATTATTGATATATTTCAATGTAATTATTATTAATATTGGAAAAACTAGAAACAACCTACTAAAGTAGAAGGGTTGAATAAACTAAGATATATCCATATTTTTATAACATGCAATTATTTGTTTTATAAGAGGGATACAATTATGTCAGATTAAGGTCACTATATTGGGTACAGGTGGTAAAAACTCACAAAATTCTGACTATATTCTAAAGTTAGTGCCAATAGTATTTACAATTGGATTGGGTATGAAATTTGAGGGAAAATGACACTAGTGTTTCTTGTCAGTAGAAAGAGAAAATTGGAGATAGATTTCCTGACATTGGGAAAATAACAGGGGGAACACATTGGGACATACAGGAATCAAGAGTTTACTTTTGGTCACATTCAATCTAGGATATATAGTTAACATCTATAGAAGTTGCACATGCTATAAATAGTAGGATTATATAAAGCATTCATATTAACTCACTCTTTCATTCCTTGAGGTTAGAACAATACATTTTTTAACAGGATTCAGTCATTTTTAATGTCTGGCTTTAAAATGGTATTTGAACATTTAAAAAATAAATGCATATGTAACTATAACTTTTAGCCTAATGTGCATTTTAATATGGTGGCCTATTATACAATGGTCCCACCTGTGTAAAATGAGTCAATCATAGTTTAATATGACTTGGATGCAGTAAAACAATTTTAATGTAAAATAGAATTATCACATTTGGTGATTATCAAGACTGTAAGCTGAATAAAATGAGATGTTCCATCTGTTGTTATCTAACTATCACTCTACATGAAGGTAATTAAAAGAGAAGAGTTATAGGAGCTTTTCCAAGTTGTGCACATAGAATAAAAGTTCCCACTTGGCAAGGAATATGTGCTATTCATTTTCGTATTACCCACAGTGGCTTGTGTGTAGTAAGCATCCAATTAACATTTGTGAAATTTAATCAAAGTCTATTGGGCAGGAAATAAAAATATCATGATCATTATTCAATACATTTGCACAAGCATTGAAAAATAAAAGATGTTTGGCTATGCAAAAAGCAAAAGCTTAACTTCTACAACACAGACAATAACTGAGAAAACAAGCAAAATAGATTAATTATCATAAAAACACTTGTACTTGACTTTAAGAAAAGGCAGTTGTCACATTTAGGCCACAAGAGGGCTTAAAATTATAGTAAATTAAAATTGATTTGTTTAATAACTCAAGTGACTAAATTCACAGACACACACTGAAACACACTGATGATAACTACAAATGAAGGAGAGAAAACAAGACACCAATAAAGTAAATAATCTAAACAATATGTAAACTGCTGGTAGTATTCTTCTCTGACAGCAAAGTGTCATAACTGATGGGCATGATGATATTAAAAAGATTCAATTCCACAAATATGTCAAAGATAACACATAATTAGATGCTATAGGGTTTCAAAAGTAAGTAAGACGTAGAATTTCCTACTTAGTGGTGGTGCAGTAGAAAGAACATCAACCTGAAGCACTGAGATCACTGGTTTGAAACCTGAGATCAATGGCTGGAGACTGGGTCATTGGCTGGGGCCAGAGGTCACAAATTCAATCAAACCTGAGATCACTGGCTGAAGCCTGGGGTCACTGGCTCAATCCCAGGGTCACTAGCTAGAGCCAGAGGTCACCAGTTCAATCCCTAGCCAAGGCATGTATGAGAAGTAATCAATGGATGCACAATGAAAGTAGAGCAACAAGTTGATCCTTCTGTCTCTCTTTCCCTTTTTCTTTCCTCTTTCTTTCTCTCCACCCCCCCCTCTCTCTCTGGAAAAAAAAAGACATAGACTTAGCTACCAAGACCTAAAAGTCCAAAGGTAAAAGTAGAAAAAGTATACAAATTATAATCAGGAGTTCAGTCAAGATGGTGGCATCCGTAAATATATTTATAGTATTCAGATCCTCCTATAACCTTATCAAAATGTTACAACTAAACTACAGAACAACTATCATTTGAACCATGGAATGGGTGCGTCCCACACCCACATGTGGTATATAAACATTGGGAAGCATATCTTGGATACAGAGGTCTCCTGTGAGTAGCAAGGGGTGCCAGCCATACATCAGGCTCCCCACCTCAGGGTTCCAGTGCCAGGAAGAGAAGTCCCTAGAACCTGGGTTGTGGCTGACTGAGATGTAGAGCTGCTGGAGTCCCAGGTATTCGTCTTAAAGGGCCTGCACATAGACTCACTCTAACTCACTTGTTCTGAGTTCCAGCTCTGGGGACCAGGAATATATGGGAAGGAAATGAGTTGTCTGGCATTAGAATGAGAGCTGGAGTGGCAGATATCACCCAAACAGAAGTACTGGCAGAGGCCATTATTCCTTTTCTGCTACCCCCCTCCCCATAGTGAACCAGCAGGTGCGTGTCATATCTGAGCCTCTATCAACCTGGCTAACACTATTTGCACACCCTGGTGATTCATAAGATCCCACCCATTCACTTGCAGGCCGAACTCAAGACATTCTGTGGCTTTTCCATACAAACAGCCTGTCTTAGCTCATGCTTTGGACTTCCCTAAAATCTCTCTCATAAGCAGCACCTGGCTTTGTCATGCCCCTAGGCCAGCACTAGCAGCAGCCGGCCTTGGTTTGCAGCTTGACCTCTCTTGGTACCTCCAGGCCCAGCACAAGTAGCAGCCATCTGCAGATCACTTTGTGGTTCTTGCTGGATGGCCCAGAGCAAAGTACAGGTAGCGGCTTATCTTGGCCTGTACCTCCCAAGAGGCTCCAGAGCCAGCGCACCCAGTAGACAGCATCAGACCACATCAAAGCACCACCCAACCTCCTCCATAAGAGATAGTCTTAAGGCTGGACTCAGCAATCACCAGAGCCTGGCTAAAGTAAGTCCTGTTCTGTGTGGTCAACCACCCATAGCTCATCCTGCAGTGGTCCTTGTAGCCAGTCCTTGCAGCCAATCAGCCTGGAGGTAAATCCCTTTGATTGAGGTCCAACAGTAATCAAGGCTCAACTACAATATAAATGTTTATACAGCCTACATGGGTGTGCACCTTGAGCTCAGGTGATCAGAGAGACAGTGCCATTGGGCCTGACAAGACACCTATGACATAAGGCCACTCTACCAAACCTAGGAGATGTAACCGATCTACCTAGTACATAGAAACAAACACAGGGAGGCAGCCAAAATGAGAATGCAAAAAACGTTCCCCAAATAAAAGAACAGAAGAAAATTCAAGAAAACAAACTAAACAAAATGAAGACAAGCAATCTACTATTATATATACAGAGTTCAAAACACTGGCTATAAGGATGCTCAGTGATCTTGGGGAAGAGTAGATGAACTTAGGGAAAACTTCAACAAAGAAATAGAAAACATAAAAATGGAAATAGAAAACAAAAAAGAACCAGTCAGAAATAACAAATACACTAACTGAAATGAAGAATATATTACAGGGAATTGACAGTGGAGTAAATGAAGCAGAGGATCAAATCAGAGACTTTGAAGATAAGGAAGCAGAGAACATCCAATCAACAGCAAAAAGAAAAAAGAATCCCCCCCCCAAAATGAGGATAGTATAGGAGCTTCTGGGACTTCAAACATACAGACATTTGTATCATGGAGATAACAGAAGGGGAAGTCAGAGAGCAAGGAATTGAAAACATATGTAAAAAATAATAATGACAAAAAAACCTCCCTAACCTGTTAAAAAAATGTGAATAGACATACAAGTCCAGGAAGTGCAGAGAGTCCCAAACAAGATGAACCCAAAGAGGGTCACACCAAGACACATCGTAATTAGAATGCCAAAGGTTAAAGACACAGAGAGAATCTTAAAAGTAGCAAAAGAAAAGCAGTTATCTACAAGGGAGCTCCCATTAGACTGTTCCGCTGACTTCTGAACAAAAAACTTTGCAGGCCAGAAGGGATTGGCAAGAAATAGTCAAAGTGATCATAAACCTATACCCCAAATCACTCTACCTAACTAGCAAAGCTATCATTATGTATCAAAAGATAGATAAGGAGTTTCCTAGACAAAAAAAAAAAAAGCTATGAGTTTATCACCACCAAAGTATTACAAGAAATGTTAAAGAGTCTTTTTTGAGAAGGAAAAAAAAAGATAAAAAATATGAATAATCAAATGGCAATAAATAGTTATCTATCAGCAATTATTTTAAATGCAAATGGATTAAATGTTACAATGAAAAGACAAATGGAAGCTGAATGAATAACAAAACAAGCCCCTTACATATGCTGTCTGCAATGGACTCACTTCAGATCAAAAAGCAATACTTAACACCAGACAACATAGATCTAAAAAACAAAATAAATGAACCAGCAGAAAAGAAAAAATTCATAGATTCAGAGAACATTTTGATGGTAGCTGGATGGGAGGGGTGTTTTGAGGAACGGGTGAAAAAGGTGAAGAAATTAAGAAGTACAGATTGGTAGTTAGTCACAGAGAAGTAAAGTACAGCTAGGGAATATAGTAAATAATATTGCTATCAGCGTGTATGGTGTCAGATGGGTACTAGATTTATAGGGTAATCACTTAGTAAGTAAGATCACTTATACAATATATCGTCTAGTCACTGGTGTTGTACACCAGAAACTAATATAATATTGCATGCCAACTACAATTGAAAAATAAAAAAATTAAAGTAAAAAGAACTATAAGTAAAAGCAGAGTATGACATTTACAAAGCCAGGAATGCAAAAGAATGACAAGATGTGATTTGTGGAGGGAGCCCAATGTCTGTACAGGTAAAGAAAATATCAGAAAATTTTACTGGGCTAGCCAATGCAACAAGTAGAGGTTAATAAGAAACGTGAATCAAAAAGGTAGGTTAAAGCTGTATTAGGGAAGATATACACACTAAGATCAAGATTTTTAAAAAATTAGTACAGGTGAGGATCTGAAGGTCATAGAAGAATTTTGAGCAGGAAATAATATAGGAATTTTGGCAGAGAGAAGATTAAGCTAAGAACATTATATATGTGGGAGAGGAGGAGAGAGAGGTCAGTCTCATACTATTCATCACCAGAATGCTGCAGCCCGGTGTAAACAGTTTCAACTTTCTCGGGAAGCAGCACAGCAGATTGGGAAATCCTGTCCAAGGGGTCCTATACTGCCCCCTCATTTGGTGTTAACCCTCAAGGACCCCTACCAGGACAACTTTGGCAGATGGATGTTACTCATATACCTTCATATGGCAAACAGTCGTATGTCCACATTACAGTGGCTTATTCCGGATCTATAGTAACCGGATCTATAGTATTCCGGATCTATAGTAACCTCTGTCAGAACAGGAGAGGCTGCTAAGTATGCTATAGCTCATGGTCTGTATGCATTGTTCTATTATTGGATTTCCTAAACTGGCTTAACTGAAAATGCTCCTGCATATGGAGCAAAAGCATTTACTGTATTTTGTCATGCTTACAATCTTTAAAGTTAAGGTATTATTAAAGTGTACTCAGCAAACATTTTAAGGTCAATTAAAAAACAATTTAAAAGGGGGTAGTCATATCCTGGAACTCCTATGTGTCTACCATATCATGCTTTTTACATAAAAAAATTTTTTTTTACATTTCTTTTGAATGCTGATGAACAGGAGACACCAAATCTTTTTCACCTGCAAACTACTACCTTCTTTATTAGATCCAGCTAATACACTGTCTTGTCTTTTTCCAAATAACTCCAGATATATGGAAAAGATTTATATAGGCAGATGGGGATCCTCAAACCCCTCAGCGAGATCTTCTGAGCATGGCTTTTAACATACCTAGAGGCAGAAAAAGCCCAATAGAGATCAGGGGAACTACCAGCTTTTAGGATACGCCCTTAAAGGCTCGAATGCCCCAAAGGGGTCTCCTAGGATGCCATCTGGGTCCTGCTTCAATAGTGGAAAGGAAGGTCATTGAGCTAAAGCCTGCCAGGCTTACATGCCTCTACTGTGAGGAAACAGGGACACTGGAAGGTAGGCTTCCCCCTCACTCCTCTAAGGGAGGGTTCAGTCTCTTCCAGCCCTGCTCCAGCCACCTATGACCAAACCTTGCCCAGAAAGCTGGGGTTTGCCTCTGAAGGCTGAAGGTGCCCAGGGCCATTGGCCCCACCTATGACACTGTGGACGAGCCCAGGGTATTTCTTCCAAGAAGCAGGTAAACTGATCTCATTTGCACAAGGGCCACTTAACTATGTTTTGCCTGAATAGTCAGGTTTTTTATTCTTCCCTCAAAGATCTCTGTTGTGGGTGTTGATAGTCCTATGTTCTGCTGCTTTCCTTAATATATAGTGTTTCCTTTATCCCTCCTATCTGAATGCCCCACTCATATTTCAGGCTGGGACCTACTCCTAATTTAGAGCTCTCTTTCCCCCTTTTGCCAACTTCTATTATGAATCTACCTTTGCCACCCAGCTTAGTGTATCCCAAGGTTCTCTTTACCATGCCACAGTCACAGAGCTCCAGGGAAAAGCTACCTGGTCTCATCTCTCCAGGCAGAGGAGAACAGAAGCTTCATATCCATGCATGCTGCAAATGGCTTCTCCAGTTTACCTGAATCATTACCAGCTAGAAGCAGTGGTCACTGGGACTTGGACATGAGCTGCAAAGTATAGAATGGTGACAACAATTCCAGTGCCATGTGGACTTTTCCTGGATGTGGACTTTTCCTGGACTCCTGCTCCCTGTGACAGATCCTAACAGACTGAACTGTGGTTGGGTTGCATTTTTCAGGGATTTGACATGGTGATGGGGCCAACTTGGACTTGGTGAACATGTTAAGGACACTACTCTTTTATGGATTCTTGCTGTATGGGCCAAGAGTTTGCTTAAAGGCTTTTAATCACTGTAAAAAAAAATAGAAGGCTGGATAAAGAAGATGGGGCACATATACACCATGGTATACTAGTCAGCTAGAAGAAATGATGGCATCGGATCACTTACAGCAGATTGGTGGAATCTTGATAACATTATGCGGAGTGAAATAAGCGAATCAGAAAAAAACAAGAACTGCAGGATTCCATACATTGGTGGGACATAAAAGTGAGACTAAGAGACATGGACAGGAGTGTGGTGGTTACGGGGAGTGGGGGGAGGGATGGAGGGAGAGGGGGAGGGGGAGGGGTACAAAGAAAACTGGATAGAGGGTGACGGAGGATGATCTCTCTTTGGGTGATGGGTATGCAATAGAACTAAATGACAAAATAACCTGGAAATGTTTTCTTTGAATATATGTACCCTGATTCATTGATGTCACTCCATTTAAATAAAAATTTATTTATTAAAAAAAAAAGAACATTATATATACTTTGCTACTGAGTGGTATCCACACCAGGAGCATCACCATCTATTATCAGCTTTTTAGAAATTTTGATTACCTATGAAATCAGAAGTCACATGTTGACAAGAGCACCGAGTTTTAACATGTAGCACATTAAAGTTTCAGAACTTTAGCCTGGAGGGGAAAGACTCTGGAAATGGAAAGCCAATTAAGAGTTCACTACAATAATACAACCAACAGTAATGAAAAGTAGAAAACCACACGCACCACACCTCACTCATGCATCCATGTCCCTTAAGTAAGAATGAGAGACACCTTCAATCAGTCACCATCCTGGGAATGTGATAATTACCAGACTTCTGGCCCCTCTTTCTTCAAGCCGTAGACTGAGCCCTTGATTTCCACTTAGTTCCATCACCTCCTTTTTCTCTATATGCTGAGGTCACAGCCTTCTCTGAACCAAATTTGTAAAGATTACCTGTCCTATATTTTATGACCTAACTTAATCTTCTGTCTGCAGTTAGAGAGAAAGGTCTAAGGATCACTGAAAAGGAGTTTGAAAAGTTACCACCTAACTCACTACACTCAACTTGAATCCAAGCATCTGAGAAGTCAAATTTTCTTCTTAAGAATTTTATTTTGTTTAAAACACTGTGGTTTATTTTGACCTATTTTTCCCATTAAACCTAATATTTTACAGAAGAAAGTATTTTCACACCTCATGAGTATTCATTGTGCCTACCTCCTGCCACATAAATTTCCCCAAAAGGAACACCTTTCCCATGGCTCCTTCCCTTTGTGGATGCTATTCCCACTGTTAGGGAAGCCCTCCCACTGACCTCACACTTCTGTTCCCACCAAACAAGTTCCTATTCAGCCTCCAGTATTTCAGGTGGGCTCCAAACCCCTTTCTCCTCTCCTTACACAGTTAGTTGAGCCTTCATCTGTGTTCAACCTAGTCGGGGGGACCACACTCTCCCTCCTGTAGATAGTCGGCTACAGAATCAAACCAGTTAAGCTTCATAGTGTCGAATGTACCCCATAACACTAAATATAACTAGAGATGCACATTAGTGAAAAGGGAAAAAAGGACAAAAAAAGTAGCTTTCAATATATTCATAATTTTTCAACATTAATATCTTACCATATTCTCATTTGAAAATGGGGATGTTTTAGGACTCTAGGATTGGCCCATCATATTAATCATAATGGCTGGAATTTACTAGGTTTCTAATGTCTTAGAGCTTGATTCTTTTATATCTTAATATTAAAAAACAAAAATATTTCATTTTCAAGAGGTTTTTGTCTGATGCAGGTTTTGCTATCTGCACTTTTAAAATAATTTCATATTTGACTGCATTTAAGGCAGCTCCTTAAATTGCTCATCAGACAATGCAAAGTTATTAGCTGAAATAGTTTCATTTTAAACCACCATCTTATTGAATTGGAATATTAGGCATAGAGAGTTTTTTTTATTAATTTTAATGGGGTGACATTGATAAATCAGGGTACATATGTTCAGAGAAAACATCTCCAGGTGACATTTGATTATGTTGTATACCCCTCACCCAAAGTCAAATTGTCTTCTGTCACCTTCTATCTGGTTTTCTTTGTGCCTCTCCCCTCCCCCCACTTCTTGCCTCTCCCCTGCCCCCCGTAACCACCCCATTTTTGTCCATGTCTCTGAGTCTCATTTTTATGTCCCATCTATGAGTTTTTTTAAATGTATGCCTCACAACCAACCAATTGCTAGAGGTATGAAATAGACTTTCCAGTGTGAATTCCCAATTCCTTTAACTCCAAGCTGTTATGTTAAAAATAAACTCTCTCTCCAGAACAAATTCCTGACATGTTAATGTTCAGCAAACATTATGTTTCTGGTACAGCTAAGATGATCTGTACCATTCTCATGGCTGAACATCTAAAATCAAAAAGGATATTTACATCGTCTCAAATTATCTTTCCACAAATTACTTGTTAATTGAAAGGGGCAATTGTTATTTTATACTTATGCCACCTTAACTAAGAAATTAAAGCTCATATCTCCAATATTGGGACAAAAAGATGTCATGTGCCTCTTTATGGAATGCATTAGGAAGTACTCGACACTTCAGTGGTCTCCTGCCAAAAGTACATCACTTCTATCCACATCTGAAGTAACTTCAGACAAATTTAAATTGAGGTACATTCTACAGAATGATTATACTCCTCAAAAATGTCACCATAAAAAATGACAAAGACAATGAAAGTTCAGGACATTTCCTAAATTAATGGAGACTAAAGAGACGAGACGTGACAGGTTGGATCCTTGACCAGGAGGGGTAAGCGTAAGTGTTACAGAACAGCTGCAACAGATACAATTGAAACAATTAATTAAACTTAAAAATACATAGACAAACGAACTTACCTATTCAGTAAGAATGGAACAACTGCATTCTGAACGATGATATTTGCTACTGGACTGACCACAACTGACTGCCACAGTGGGGGCTAGCTTCAGGGAGAGATTCAATGGGAGAATCAGGGTTGCCAATGAAAGTAAGGTTTCTAATCACCTGACTTTGAGATGAGAAGGTAATCCTGGATTATATAGGTGGGTCCAATGTCACACGCACCCTTCCTCAGATGAATTCAGTAAGTACAAGTACTTGTTGGCAGGACAATGCAATTTCAAGCACACAGCAAATAAAAGCATAATCTAAGTAAAACACATGCACATTCACACAGAGAGCTTGCTATTTATATTGGACAAGAGGGAACAAAATATATATGCTGTGCAAAATTAATTCACCTTTATCTAGACCCCTATTACCTTTGATGGTGGAAAAAATTATTTACAACTAAAACTGAAGTCTAATTGTAGTCTAACTCTGTCTCTGTTAACACTCAAGGATTCCAGATTTCTAACCTCTCCTCACCCTCTTTTCCAAGATGGCTTCTGAGTGCAGGTGAGCCATGTATGTGCTCACATGGTTCCAGGGGGCCCATGACTCACAGGCAGCCCTTAGTAAGGCTGGTCTTGCCTGATCCCTGATTGTGGGGACTGGTGCTTGCTGGGGTGTAGCTGGCCCCACTGATTCCACTGAGGTCCTCACCATGAGAACCTCTTCCTCCTGAGCCCAGGCCTGTCTCTCACATCTATGTTCCCTAATGGAAGGCCTGGGAACTCAGGGCTGCTCTCTTCACACCTTGCAGGACTGTGAAAATGCCCTCTCACCCACCCACCATTACACAACTACCGTCTGCACGTGTCATTCCAGCACTGTGCCAAACTAAGGGGCATACAGATCGTCCCAGACTACCCACCTATGGTAGGCACAACAAGAGCCAGCCCCCAAAGATATCTGTCCATGTTGGAATCCCCAAAATGAAGACAAGCTGTGAGAGAGAATGTTATTTGGCCAGGGAGAATCAGGGTTGCCAATGAAAGTAAGGTTTCTAATCACCTGACTTGAGATGAGAAGGTAATCCTGATTATATAGGTGGGTCCAATGTCATCAATACTGTCCTTAAAAGTGGAGACAGGAGTAGGAGACTCAGAGTGATACAATGTGATGTGAGAAGAATTGACTGGCCACTGCTGCCTGTGAAGACTGAGGAAGAGGACCACAAGCCAAGGTATGCAAGCAGCCTCCAGAAGCTGGGAATGGCAAGATGGAGTCACCCCTGGAGCTTCCAGAAAGGAACACAGACCTTCAGGTTTCCCCACACACCACCGCCTGCACAGCGACCACATGCAGAAAGGAACACAGACCATCAGGGTTCCCCACACACCACCACCTGCACAGCGACCACATGCAGAAAGGGACACAGACTGTCAGGTTCCCCACACACCACCGCCTGCACAGCAACCACATGCAGGAAGGGACACAGACCTTCAGGTTCCCCACACACCACCACCTGCACAGCGACCACATGCAGGAAGGGACACAGACCTTCAGGGTTCCCACACACCACCACCTGCACAGCGACCACATGCAGGAAGGACACAGACCTTCAGGGTTCCCCACACACCACCGCCTGCACAGCGACCACATGCAGGAAGGGACACAGACCGTCAGGGTTCCCACACACCACCGCCTGCACAGCGACCACATGCAGGAAGGGACACAGACCGTCAGGGTTCCCACACACCACTC